>NC_046989.1:21391092-21648592 GCF_009769545.1 Cyclopterus lumpus
ATTGAGATAGATAATACCAGCGTGTTATCAGCAATGTCAACCTGCAAAAACAATCCCATTCTGCATGATTTGGCTGTTTCCCCGAGTGAAGCTGCCATTGAGGACAATGAGTTCATGTCCTCAGTATTTCGTCTGAAATGGGTTTTCGCACCTGTGGGTGGGAGGGGGTTTACATTCTAGATGTAGAAATGAACACCAACGCTCTTAATTTAAATAAAGCTCCAGTCAGCCTTCCACAAAGTGGACAATGTTGTTTTAATCAACCCTCTCAACATCAACAATGTGGCTCCAGGTTGGATTGTTTCTTGGCAAACCTCTGTTTTGGTTGATGACGCCCCCTCATCCATGTGAGGTCCCTCAGGGGTCAATGCTGGGGTCCCTGTAATTCTCTGTGTACATGGTGTCACAAGCCTTGTTTCTATTACATTTTCAAGCACATGATTAAGCAAACCTTTGAAATTAAGAAGTGTTGCCATCAACTGGTTTGGAGCGAATAAACTAGACTACAGAGTAGTTGGGTCAGAAGTTGGCGCTATAGGCTACGCAAGGCTGTAATCCGCCAGTAAAACTGAGTAGAAGAAGAAGTAGAGGTTGCGAACCAGAAACAGAAGAAGTTGCTTTGACTTTTAACCAATGTACAATATAATCAATTGTACTTGCTTGTATTGGTAATGTGTTATGATGTTCACAAGTTGTGAGAATATCCGGGAAGACGACAACAGCAGAAACAGTTTATCAGTAGTGTGAGATAAATACATGTTTGCCATGTACTATTTAGTGTATCAACTCTTTTTCAACAAAGGCAAAACCTCTCAAACAAGCGTAAAATCCTTTTTGCCGTTTCATCACTTAAAAATGTGCATACAGATTATGGAATGGAAACACAAGATGAAATCTTTCAACGACAGAAATGAGAGCTTTTGTCTCAGCCTGACATCAAGGGCATAATTCCCAAACTACTAAGAATCTACCATCGGTACCCTTAGTAACACTAACTAAGAACAAGGGGCATGCATATTTCCCAATGAGCTTGCAATCTTGACTGAGCTGTATTGTGATGCTCAAGCCACCAAAGTACTGCAATATCTTTTCATTAAAGTTAGTTCATGAACCTCTTATTTTGATGATTTAAAGAAGGTCATGCATGCTTCTATCCCCTCCTGGCTGGACCATTGTTACGTAGTGCAGTCAAGTACTTATATTTATGCCATACAAATGTGGCTATGACCATGGCAGTTTCTTTTTGCATATTGTCATTTAATTCCGGTAATTATCTGACCAGTATTACTGATTTTAGCCGGTGAAGCCTTTGCTAACAAGAGCAGCTACAAAGCCTCTGTACACCCCTCTGCAACCTTTTACTGAGTCACCTGTTCCCCTTCCCTCTAATGGGGGACAGCCTGTGGCGTCTGCCAGCCATGACAGCAGCGTGTCTGGACGCAGAGATGGATCCAAGAGGGATCCAAGAGGGATGTGGAAGCTGTAGCTCCGAATGGAAGGATGAGGATGAGGAGGCAGGAGGCATTGCATCTCAAGCCTCTCCCAGATCCACGGACATCCCCTGAATGGATTGTAAGAGGGCAGTGTGTGTGTGAGAGAGAGAGAGAGAGAGAGAGAGAGAGACTGACTCCCGTAATGGAGGCTTGGCATTGGCTGACCTCCTCTCCTCTCATGGCCCGCACCGGAAACAAAGAACCAGAGTCATTAAACTACATTACTGCTCCAAGACTTGTGTGGCAACACATCCATCACATGTGGAGAGGGCATGGCGGCGCACCCGCCCACCGCGGGGTTCTTCCAATCAGGACGACCGTTAACCACGGCGGCTTGTCACACAGATGGAGATGACGGAGGAGCCAATATCGAACAGAGGAGGTCCCGCTGCAGAAGACTGATGCAAACTCAATACAAAATTAATTTTAAAATAATAAAAAAAACACCAAGAGGAGCGAAAGTGAGGACTAACACAGGGGAGCCCAAAAGCAATCTTCACATCCAAATCAATATTTGGGTGATAACATTATAGACTCCCATCTTTTGGGGGGCTTTTGCAACCAAGAAGGACATTTCTCATTTGAAATGCACGTTTCACATCTGTGGGATCATTTCAGATAAACTCTTCTAGCTGGAGGGGAGGTTGACTGTGCTGCAGTGGGTTACATACACAAGTAATGACTTCCGAATGTCATTCCCAGATTGCAGGGCCAGATGGTTTGAACAGTTTTGTATCACATCACAAAATAAAAACAACATATCTTTCCCCTTACATGGAGTGCTATTTATTAATCGAGATCATTTTGATGTGACTCGTCTGGTTTTGGGGATCCAAGACGTAGCGATATCGACCTTCTCTCAAATATAATGGGACTGTATGGTAATCAGCTCGTGGTGGTAAAAGCGTACAATGAAATGTCTCTTTCCAGAAATCATGAGGCGGTCACTCGAGCTATTCCACAGACCTTTGTCTTTCTCTGTATGGTTGAAAGAAAATAGTGCCATATACACATTATATTTGCATCTCTATGGCCAATAGCTTAAAAAGTCATATCAAAAATAATCTAGATTGATAAAATGCACTACAAGTAAATCGGAAAAATATATATATTTATTTTTGAACATTTAGTCAGAAATATTTTATGTTACATCAAAATACCTGTTTGCAAACCATATCCAATTTAATTTTGCACCAAAAAAGAAGAGTGAAGCTGATAAATTCTGTGCCGCTCTGCTTTAAATAACTGCAATATTTCCTTTCCTGTATCTGCTATTGGACACACTCACCCACATGCACTACGCACTAGTTCTGCAGCAATGGTATCCTGGACTAGGAGTCTGGCTGGGTTTGGCCGCCGGGTGCGAGCTATTCAATTCGGTCATTTGCATGACATAGCCCTCCCCTTCTGGGAGAAAAGTATATTGCTACTGCCTTTCTGCAGCAAAACATGGAATTCACATCTATGTGTGCTTTATTTGTGTCTTTCCATCGGCAGGTTTTGCAGTAAAAATATAGTCAGATGTTTGTTGATTACATGCAGTGTTGACACCAAGATGAGTGGTTCCTTTGTTATCTATGGTTGAGGGAGTCGGTGGGATACGTGTCTCCAATTATTTATAGGCTTTGTTTGTGTTGTATAGAAGTCTATGCTTCATGTGTTAAAGCTGCATTCTCTCTCCTGACCACCAGGGGGCGACTCCTCTGGTTGTATAGAAGTCTATGCTTTATGTGTTAAAGCTGCATTCTCTCTCCTGACCACCAGGTGGCGACTCCTCTGGTTGTATAGAAGTATATGCTTCATCTGTTAAAGCTGCATTCTCTCTCCTGACCACCAGGGGGCGACTCCTCTGGTTGTATAGAAGTCTATGCTTCATGTGTTAAAGCTGCATTCTCTCTCCTGACCACCAGGGGGCGACTCCTCTGGTTGTATAGAAGTCTCTATGCTTCATGTGTTAAAGCTGCATTCTCTCTCCTGGCCACCAGGGGGCGACTCCTCTGGTTGTATAGAAGTCTATATAAATGACTCTACTTCTCTATTGATTTATTCCCTCAGTAAACATTGTAAACATTAGTTTTTGGTCTCAATCTCTAGTTTCAAGTCTTCTTCAATACAGCGTGATGTTCATTTAGTAAATTATGGTCATTTAGAGTCAAACAGACCATAAAGCAGAGTATGCTTTAGGGCGGGGCTACAAGGTGATTGACAGGTTGATAACTACGTCCATTTCTTATATACCGTCTATGGTCACAACCCGCTAAATATCGCTAAATATCTAATTTTGTTGTCAGAATTTGATGATTTTGGTCTGATGACATTTGGAAAGTCTAGAAGAACCTTAATGTTGCATTATTTTATCCCCCATTCAAGTGGAAATTAGCCAGCAGAGCATGCACGTCAAATAAAACAAAGTGTGGATTATACTCTACATAATGTAATCAACACAGACAGCATTCCTACAATTTGTATATTAAGCATTATCATTGTAATAAATATTTAGTGATATCAACATAAATCAATATTTGAAAAATAACAAACATATTGTGATATAATTGGTGGCCATATGGTCTGGCCCTGTTTTGCTGTGAAGATTTTTGCTCAGCTGGTCGGCCTTTTGATTGAATTCAGAAAAAAAAGGAATGAGAGGAAAAGGTTGCAACGTTTGAATTATAGAATCATTTATTTGAAGCATTTTCTTTTCCCCTTTGAGTGCCACTCTTCACAAGACAACACAGAGAGGGAGCACTTAGTCCCACCTGGCCATTCAAACTAATCACATGCTTTATTGTGTTTCCCAAACAAGTGATATTTAACACGACTGTCAAGCATAACCCAAATCTATGAACATGAGTCTGGAATAACCGGAGAGGAAAACATTGCTGTCACTCTCTCATCTTTGATGTGACATGAGTTCACAAGCTCTCCTCTGGGCTGCACGGTGGTGTAGTGGCTAGCACTGTCGCCTCACAGCAAGAGGGCCGTGGGTTCAATTCCCGGTCGGAGCGGTCCTTCTGTGTGGAGTTTGCATGTTCTCCCCGTGGCAGCGTGGGTTCTCTCCGGGCTCTCCGGCTTCCTCCCACAGTCCAAAGACATGCTGCAGGTTAATTGATCTCTAAATGTCCCATAGGTGTGAATGTGAGAGTGAATGGTTGTATGTCCCTACATGTGCCCTCGATGGACTGGCGGCCTGGTGTCCCCTGCCTTCGCCCTATGTCAGCTGGGATAGGCTCCAGCGCCCCCGCGACCCTAATGAGGATAAGCGGTATTGAAAATGGATGGATGGATGGAGTTCACAAGCAATCAGTGACATGAATACACAGACACAGGAAGTATGATGCACAGTGAAACATTAAATATGCACAAGCTCGCCACTCTTTGATGCTATATTTAGCTTCTGAGACCCCACCTCCTGCTCAACGTTAAAAATAGATTAGCCCGCAAAAAACTTGCTCATTGAGTGTGATCTGTGAAAGTGGCTCTCATCCCGTCGATATTCACGAATAGCAAGTCAGTTTGCCAGATTGGGAAATGTTCCGCCAAAGTGGGCTTTTTTTCTTCTTTGATTGCGTAGGTTAAACCTGGTTTGGGTGGCTTGTGATCAATTTGTCATTGAGGTAGTTTAGTGAAATGAAAGGTTAGGCTCTACTCTCACTAATGTGACTGAGACTAACAGGGTACTCCATTAAGCTGCTGGCCAAAAGAAAATCTTTACAGTTCATAACAACAAGGTCAAAACTTTTAATTTTCTTTTTCTCTGCTGAAGAATTTTTTCTTCTGCCATATTTTCTATTTCAGCACCACGGACAGCACCATGCATGTGTCAGTAGGCTATTGATATGTCAAGGCCATGGTCAGTGTGGGGCCATCGATTCAGACAAAGGATCAGTGAGTCCGACTAGACTAACATTCAACTCAGCTTTGTATTTGATTTTGCTCATATTTAGCATGATGAAGATAACAATCCACAAGATGAACCCAACAACAGCCTCGAGCTTCATTCTGCAGCTCGGCCAACTCTATTTTGATGAACCCTTTGGCCATCTGGTTTAAATCCTATTCATCAGATCGATCTCAATTTGTATTTGTAAACGATGAAGCCTCAATGACCACCAACGTTAATCATGGAGTTCCACAAGGTTCTGTGCTTGGACCAATTTAATTTACCTTATATATGCTTCCTTTGGGCAACATTATCAGGAAACACTCCATAAACTTTAATTGCTATGCAGACGATACTCAATTATATCTATCGATCAAACCAGAGGAGACCAACCAGCTCACTAAAATTCAAGAATGTCTTAAAGACATAAAAACATGGATGACCTGCAACTTCCTGATGTTAAACTCAGACAAAACTGAAGTTATTTTACTGGCCCTGAACACCTCAGAGATCAATTATCTGGTGATGTGGTTTCTGTAGATGGCATTTCCCTGGCATCCAACACCACTGTAAAGAATCTCTAGTTATCTTTGATCGAGACTTGTCCTTTAACTCCCACGTTAAGCAAATCTCAAGGACTGAATTTTTTCATCTACGTAACATTTCAAAAATCAGGCACATCTTGTCTCAAAAAGATGCAGAAAAGCTGGTTCACGTGTTTGTTACTTCCAGACTAGATTACTGCAACTCCTTATTATCAGGCTGCCCTAATAAGTCTCTTAAGTCCCTCCAGTTGATCCAGAATGCTGCAGCTCGTGTACTCACAAAAACTAAGAAAAGAGATCACATGACTCCTGTATTAGCTGCTCTGCACTGGCTCCCTGTAAAATCAAGAATCACATTTAAAATTCTTCTCCTCACCTACAAAGCCTTGATTGGTGATGCACCATCATATCTTAAGGAGCTTGTAGTACCATATTGCCCCACTAGAGAGCTGCGCTCACTAAATGCGGGGCTACTTGTGGTTCCTAGAGTCCTAAAAAGTAGGATGGGAGCCAGAGCCTTCAGTTATCAAGCTCCTCTTTTATGGAACCAGCTTCCACTTTCAGTCCTGGAGGCAGACACAGTCACCT
The DNA here is from genome assembly GCF_009769545.1 of Cyclopterus lumpus. NCBI lineage: Eukaryota > Metazoa > Chordata > Actinopteri > Perciformes > Cyclopteridae > Cyclopterus > Cyclopterus lumpus. The sequence continues at coordinate 21,397,599 of NC_046989.1, forward strand.
CATTCAAGAATAGACTTAAGACTTTCCTCTTTGATAGTGCTTATAGTTAGGGCTGAATCAGGTTTGCCCTGGTCCAGCCCCTTGATATGCTGCTTTAGGCTTATAGGCTGCTGGGGGATGTTTTAGGATACACTGAGCACCTATCTCCTCTTCTCTCTCTCCTTATGGATGAATTTACATCTCTCCATTGCACCTTATTAACTCTGCTTCCTCCCCGGAGTCGTTGTGACTTCACGTCTCATAGGGTCCATTGGACCTGGAGGTGTCTGATGCCTGGTGAGCCGGCCTCCCGCGTTGGCCCTGCTGATGCCCCGCCCCCCCTCCTCTCTACCTCCTTCTGTTTCATGGATTGGAGTTCCATTCATACATTGTCATATTCATGTAATGTGTTTATGTAACTTTGTAAATGCTGTTCATTCTGGTCACATGACATCTATTCTTCTGTCCATCCGGGGAGAGGGATCCTCCTCTGTTGCTCTCCTGAAGGTTTCTTCCCTTTTTTCCCTGTCAAAGGTTATTTTTGGGGAGTTTTTCCTGATCCGATGTGAGGTCAAAGGTCAGAGATGTCGTATGTGTACAGATTGTAAAGCCCTCTGAGGCAAATTTGTAATTTGTGATATTGGGCTATACAAAATAAACTGAATTGAATTGAATTGAATTGAATAACGGCATGGACCGTTCCTAAAGTTTTCAATAAAATAAAGTAGCATTTTATAGCAGCTTATTGTGTTTTTTATTACAGAAAATAATAGAGAGTAAATCCTTAATTGAACATATTGATTCCATCACCAGCATTCCATTCGTCCAGATCGGGTTGCTCGTCTGATCCCATGTGAACGCCTTTCATTCAATCCGGCCCTTCAGTTACCCCCCAACCTTAGACCAACCCACCTAACTGTCCTCATCATTGTGACCGTATGGAGGTGTGTGCACAAGGCTGACATGACAGCATGTAAGAAGAGCCCAACACCACCGTGGCTGCATCCATGGAGGGAAGGGACGTGGCAGCTCGGCAGGAGGAAACACTAAATGCTTCTCCGGTGATGCAGAAGGGGCTCAGGCTGTAAACCAGACACTCTTGTGTGGTTCTGCTTGGTTGTGTTCCTGCTTCCTGTCTGACGGCATCCACAGGGAATTTGTGTTCATTTTGAGGCTTTTATTTTTTAGAGAGAAAAGCCATTTCTGAGTTATGTTTTGATGGTAAAAAGAAAAATTGAAATAACAAAAAAAACACAAGCTCCCACGAAATAGGTAAAGAGAAGAATTCCCATTGTGTAGAGACCAGGTATGGACATTATTTTGGGTAAAGTTAATGCCAACATATTCATGTGTGTTGTTGAGTTGTAGTGGATTTTATATACACTTGCACATGTAAATAAGAGAGGTTATGTTTTAAATTAATACATAAATAATTTGAGGAATATTCTGAGGAATGTATTATAAAGTATAAGAGAGGATCACTTTTATTATTCTGTTTGTTGATGACAAATGTAATGATTAACTGTATGATGCATGAGAATGAATAATGTGTTATTGTTTATAGTTAAAATGGATGCCGATTGAAACCTGAGATGTTGCTTTTAATCTGAAGGGGAACTTCCTGTCCTTGACCGGAAGTGTGAGCTTTGACCCGACCATCTTATCGATTGGCTTAGCGAACAGAATGGCGGCATTCTTTGAACTGGCCAATGGAACTAACCTTCAGGTGTGAACCTCATGTCTTATTCTCTGGTCAGCAGCATGCTGTGTCTCTGAAAGGTATTTACATGAATACCTCCACTAACCAATGGAACTAACCTTCAGGTGTGAACCTCATGTCTTATTCTCTGGTTAGCAGCATGCTGTGTCTCTGAAAGGTATTTACATGAATACCTCCACTAACCAATGGAACTAACCTTCAGGTGTGAACCTCATGTCTTATTCTCTGGTCAGCAGCATGTCTCTGAAAGGTATTTACATGAATACCTCCACTAACCAATGGGACTAACCTTCAGGTGTGAGCCTCATGTCTTATTCTCTGGTCAGCAGCATGCTGTGTCTCTGAAAGGTATTTACATGAATATCTCCACTAACCAATGGGAGCTTAGCTCAGCGAATGGACTGCCAATAAAACTAATTGTGAGACGTGAATTTGGTCTCTTACGCGGTGACGCCAGACAGAAACTGTTGGCTACGTCAGGAGCGCTCGAGGAGAAGCACTCAGCCAGTAGACTGGAAGTGGAATCACGTGAGCGCGTCCGGGCCGGACCTTGTATATACTTGATGACTCTTGTTTGTTATGATTAAATACTTTTGATTATATATCTCTGGCTTTGGAACTTCTTCTTCCAAGCACCAGGCAGCTCGAGATTCTCAGAACTTTTACAGTGTCTAAGATTTCTTCTTTACATATTTTATAGCAACGTACATAACCAAAGTAGAGATAGGCGATAAAACTCAAATCTCAAAATGTGAACATTAAAACCTTTTACGATAACAATGGTAATTTCTCTGACAATAAGCATAAAACTATACATGATTATGAAATATATATATATATATATTGTATATCTATTATCTATATTAACATAAATATAGTGGCATCACTGTTGGCCATATTGCCAAAAATTCATAAGGAATGCATCAATCAGAAATGTTTTGACATTTTTATTTTAAGTCATATATATATATATATATATATATATATATGTGCAGAATTATGTTATCTGTTCGTCCTACAAGCAACAAAGATAGCAGTATTAGTGGAGACTGCAACATGACATTATTTGTCATAAAGACATGACAGACACGTTGGTGTTCGAGTACTTTGAGGTAAGCATAATTATGCTTCCTCTTTCCAGGAAACAAGAAGTGTCCTCCTGGATTTACCCACAGGCCGGATCCCAGGGGAATGTGGAGAGCTGGGGCAGTCAGTCACACACTGTTATTCTTCTTGTCTGCTTTGATTAAACTGACTTTTCCTTCCTGCCGGTGCAACTTCTTTTATCTGCAAGATATGAAGTTGCAGACTTCCACTGAAGATGATGTGAGGCACAATACTGAACACTGGTTTTATGTAAACTGAGAAAAGATAAATAAAACGAGAACACGGCACTGGGAAAGGGACCAGGAATACATTTAGTTCTCAGAATATAAAAAGAAACAGTGTTCCTGTTGCCCATGGCAACAGGAACACTGTTTAGTTAGTCCTTACTAACGAACCTGAAGCTGTCACGCTTCCAATCATAACTTCCACAGAAGGATCATTAGTATCCCGCCCGACTTATAGAAACGGGCAGGAATTCCCAGTGGGTGTTTCACCATAAGCCGAAATGATTGTCGAGTGTCACTATTTATCTTGCCCTCACAAGTCAGTCGTTAAAAACATTAAGGTCCAGAAAGAGAACACTCCCAACAGCTCGTAAATCATGCTGCAACATCACCGGCTCAGATACAGAGAGAGGGAGAGAACTCTACATGAAATCCTCTTTAAAGACGCTTCTTTTGGCCAAACTTAACCGCCATGTTATATGATTAGAAGAGCAGATCACCACGAGTGAACAGCTCAACCATAATTTTATTCATTATTCCTTTGGGTACCTGTAGACCCTTTTCACAGCAGACAACTAACTAGTCTTGCCAGAGCAGCAACAGCAATGTCTCCATGGCAGTTGAAGTTGCTAAAAGGAACTTTTAACTCGTTCTGAAAAAAGTCCCAATGTAATACTCATGATGCTTTATGACCTACAAATGTAGTCGAGACCATCAGCAAAAAGAATGGCTATTTCTGTATAGTTATTGTTAATGCCTGTCATCGGGTCAGATTACACACAAAATCAGATAAAATAAATTGGTGAATCTGGTAAACGCAGGTTCACCAGAAACTCCAGCAGCAACCAGCCTGCAGCGGACAGACGCAGATCGGCCTTCAACCCGCTGTTGGTGCTACGGCGGCATGTGGAGAGTTCCTTCGAACTTGACTTGCGACCAAAGACCTGGATTCAAGCTCAAAGACTTGCAACCTGACTTGGATTTGCTCCTCAAAGACTAGCAACCTGACTTGGATTTGCTCCTCAAAGACTAGCAACCTGACTTGGATTTGCTCCTCAAAGACTTGCAACCTGACTTGGATTTGCTCCTCAAAGACTTTCAACCTGACTTGGATTTGCTCCTCAAAGACTAGCAACCTGACTTGGATTTGCTCCTCAAAGACTTGCAACCTGACTTAGATTTGCTCCTCAAAGACTTTATACTCCCAGATTAACATGGTACACCCCAAACTACATGTTGGCTGGATGCAGGGACTTCTACACTGTTTGCCTGGTAATCTCTCAGTGAAGAAAATAACTAATCTTCAAACATTCAAAACTGAAGCATTTTCTAGCTTGTTCCTTTGGTGGTGATATCTCTTCCCAGGGCACCTCTGTGCTTTAAAAACACAATACTGCTGCAATAGGATTCTTTGGGAGGGGAATAAAGGTTAGTATGTCTGATATTGTTATGGTTTGTCTCTGACCCCAAGCGCACGACAACAGCAAGGTTTAGTTCTAGCCGAACACACGGCGTAGTTTATTGAGCACAACAAGTCGCTTAGAAAAGAAACACAAAAAACTCAAAGTGTCCCCTTAGTCCACGGGTGATCGAACATCAAACCCCAAAAAATCCAAGAAAATACTCCACACAAAAAAAGTCAGCAAAGACACCAGGGAAAGTTCAGTGACGACACAAGGAGGAAAGTCCACGGACATCATGGCACGAACTCGCAACGTCAACACAGACAGTCCTGATCTTTATCCCCCCGAATACAACGAGCTGACGAGCTGCAGCCGTGGGACGAGCTGAGTGGCTTCAGGTGTGAGTTGGAGCGCCCCTGGCTTGTCCCCGCCTCCAAGCCCGTAGCTCCCTGGCAGCGCGCTCTGAGGTACCGGGTGTCACTGTGTGAACGGGCTGAGGAGGGAGTCCGGCTGGCTGAGTCCTGACAATACCCCCCCCTCTACGGGAGCCACCTGGCGACTTGCCAGGCTTCTCGGGATGGGCCTGATAAAAGTCAGTCAACAGTCCTGGGTCCATGATGAGCTGGCGGGACACCCAGCTTCGTTCCTCCGGACCATAGCCCACCCAGTCCACCAGAAACTGGTACCCACGTCCTCGTCGGCGAACATCCATCAGTCGGCGAACCTTCCACTGAGGGTGCCCATCTACGATCTTAGGGGGAGGTGGAACTGGGGCAGGAGGCATCAGGGGACTGTGGGAGACAGGTTTAATTCGCGACACATGGAACACTGGATGGATCCTCATGGAGGTTGGAAGTCTCAGCCTCACCGCTGCAGGACTGAGCACCCTTGTGATCTCAAAGGGTCCAACGAACCGGGGATCCAGCTTCTTAGCGGTTGACTGCAGGGGAAGATCCTTGGAGGACAGCCAAACCTTCTGCCCCAGTTGGTATGCGGGCGCTGGGTTCCGGCGACGGTTGGCTCCTCGGCTGCCACGTTCAGCCGCTCGGAGTAAGGCGGCTCTGGTGACCTCCCAGATACGACGACACCTGTTCAGATGGGTCTGCACGGAGGGAACTGCCACTTCCGACTGCTGAGCAGGAAAGAGCGGCGGCTGGTAACCCAGAGACGCCTCGAAGGGGGAGAGGCCGGTGGCGGAGCTGACCAGGGAGTTGATGGCGTACTCGACCCAGGGGAGGAACCGACTCCAGGAGGATGGTCTCCTGGCTGCCACACAACGGAGCGCAGACTCCACGCTCTGGTTCATCCTCTCAGTCTGTCCGTTTGTCTGTGGGTGATAACCAGAGGAAAGACTGACAGAGGCGCCCAACCCCTTGTAAAATGCTCGCCATACCTGGGAGATGAACTGGGGTCCTCTGACCGAGACGACGTCCTGGGGGAGACCATGAAGCCGGAACACGTGGCTCGTCAGGAGGTCCGCCGTCTCCAACGCCGAAGGGAGTTTAGGGAGGGCCACGAGGTGCACCCCCTTACTGAAACGGTCCACTACCGTTAGTATCACCGTCTTCCCCTGGGAGGGCGGAAGTCCAGACACAAAGTCCAATGCCACGTGGGACCAGGGACGGCTAGGAACTGGAAGGGGCTGCAGTAGCCCTGTGGGAGCCCGGTGAGAGGCCTTGCTGCGGGCACAAACGGGGCAGGCCAGTACAAAGTCCTTTACCTCGTTCCTCATAGTAGGCCACCAGAAACGGCGAGCCAGAAAGGTGAAGGTGCGGTGGACACCAGGATGGCAGGCAAACTGGCTAGCATGTCCCCACTGAAGCACTCGGGACCTGACCGACTCCGGAACGAACAGACGGCGTGGGGGCACGCCACTTGGAGCAGGATGGGAGCGCAACGCCTGTCTCACGACTGTCTCGATGCCCCAGGCCACCATGCCAACCACCTTGCCCTTGGGGATGATGGGAACTGACTCCTCAGCAGTCAGGCTCCTCCCTTGGTGTAGTCGGGACAGGGCATCCGCCTTAATGTTGCGGGAACCGGGACGATAGGTCAGAGAAAAATCGAACCGACTGAGGAAGCCGGCCCACCGAGCCTGTCGACCATTGAGACGCTTGGTCGCCCGGATGAAAGTCAAGTTCTTATGATCCGTCCAGATGGTGAACGGCTGCTCAGCCCCCTCCAGCCAATGGCGCCACTCCCCCAGAGCAGCTACCACTGCCAGCAACTCCCGGTTCCCGATGTCGTAGTTCTCCTCAGCAGGAAGGAACCGGCGAGAGAAGAACGCACAGGGATGAACCTTCTGATCCGCCACGGCTCGTTGGGAAAGAACCGCCCCCAAGCCGGTGTCCGAGGCATCCACCTCCACAATGAACTGCCTCTTAGGGTCGGGATGGAGTAGAACTGGGGCGCTGGTGAACCTCCTCTTGAGAGCCAGAAACGCGGCATCGGTAGCTGGGGACCAGATGAACGGCTGGGAGGGAGAGGTCAGCCTGGTGAGAGGTTCCGCCACGACACTGTAGTTCCGGATGAACCTCCGGTAGAAGTTGGCAAACCCGAGGAAGCTCTGCAACTCCTTTCGCGACGTGGGGTTCGGCCAGTCCACCACAGCCTGGATCTTGCGGGGGTCGACCCGAGTCTGACCCTTCTCCACAACGAAGCCCAAGTAGTCGACAGAGGTTGAGTGGAATCGGCACTTCTCAGCCTTGACGAAGAGCCGGTTAAGGAGGAGACGCTTGAGCACCCGGCGGACGTGCTGGACATGATCCTCGAGGGTCCTGGAGAAGACCAGGATGTCGTCGAGGTAAACGACCACAAACTCGTCCAGCATGTCGCGGAGCACGTCGTTCATGAGCGCCTGGAATACCGCCGGGGCGTTAGTAAGGCCGAACGGCATTACCCGGTACTCGTAGTGACCTCGGGGTGTCTTGAAGGCGGTCTTCCACTCGTCCCCCTTCCTGATTCGAACCAGGTGGTAGGCACTCCGGAGATCCAGCTTGGTGAAGATGGTAGCCTGGGTGAGGGGCTCAAGGGTGGAACTCATGAGGGGGAGGGGGTACTTGTTCTTGACCGTTATGTCGTTCAGTTGGCGATAGTCAATACAGGGTCGGAGGCCCCCATCCTTCTTCTTCACGAAGAAGAAGCCCGCTGCCACCGGGGAGGACGACGGCCGAATGAGCCCTGCTGCCACTGACTCCGATATGTACTCGTCCATCGAAGCCTTCTCCGGAATAGACAGGCTTTACAGCCGACTGCTGGGAAGGGAAGCCCCAGGGCGGATGTCAATTGCACAGTCGTACGGCCTATGTGGAGGGAGCGACTGAGCCCGGGTCTTGCTGAAAACCTCTCCCAGATCGTGGTACTCCGGAGGAATAGAGGAAACGTCCGGGGGAGGGACACAGGGGATTGGTCGGGGTAACGGGCTGGGGGCTGCCTGTAGACACTGGGCGTGGCAGGAGGAACTCCATTCCAGTATCATCCCAGAGGACCAGGCAATGTGTGGCTCATGCTGTACAAACCAGGGGTGCCCTAGGATCACAGGGGCCAGTGGGGACTGGATCAGGTAGAACTTGCGGTTCTCCACATGGTTTCCCGCCACAGTGAGGGAGATGGGACGGGTGCTCTGGGTGATGCGGGCCAGATGGCGGTTGTCCAGTGCAAAGGCCTCTACGGGCTCCTCCAGTGCTTCTAGCGGGATGTTAGCCTGGGCAGCAAACTCCGAGTCCAGGAAACACTCATCCGCCCCAGAATCGAGGAGGGCCCCCACTGTAATCCGTTGATCCGCCCAGGCCAGGGTGACACTAATCCGCCGGCTCGGTGGTGCAGGACTACGGGAACAGGAAAGGTGACTCACTAGGATCTCCCGAGGTCCTGGTGAGCCTAATCTTTTGGCCGGGTGGGGCAGCCGCTGATGCGATGTCCCTTCTGGCCACAGTAGAGACACAGGCCTGCCCTGAATCGGGCCTCCCGTTCGGTTGGGCTAAGGCGCATGCGTCCCAGCTGCATGGGTTCCTCGCCAGTCGTCGTCTGTGATGAGGGCAGGACGGGAGTAGGGGAAGTAGGTTGAGCTACGGCGAGGGTCCTCTCCTGTGTGCTGGGTCCGTGGGGGGTGGGAAGGGATCCCCGGAGGACTCGCTCCCGCCTCCTCTCACAGAGGCGTCCATCGATGCGGATGGCGAGGTTGATGAGGTCATCAAGGGAAGAGGACTCCTCCCGTGTGGCTAGCTGGTCTCTCACCGCCTCGCTGAGCCCCCTCCGGAAGGTGACCCGAAGCGCAGGATCGTTCCACCCACTCTCCGCAGCGGCCAACCTGAACTCCACCGAGTAGTCCGCCACTCTGCCACCACCCTGTTGGATACTGCTCAACCGGGCACCGGGGTCCTGACCACTGGCTGGATGATGGAACACCTTACGTAGCTCTGCCACAAACTCCCTATAGGAGAGACAGAAGCTGGCACCCATGGCCCAGGAAGCGGTAGCCCACTGGGCTGCCCGGCCGGCGAGCAGGTTAATCACATACGCGACTCGAGCGGTGTCAGAGGTGAACCTGCTAGGCTGGTGAGCGAAAACCAACTCACACTGCATGATGAAGGTGGCACAAGTCTCAAAATCACCCTCGAACGGTCGGGGGCTGGAGAGGCTAGGCTCCCGTGGTACTGGGTTGGAAACCGCAGGGTTATCCGGAGAGGGATAAACAGGGGGCGGGTTCACAGGCTGGTTCAGCGGCTGGGTGGTGAGGGCCATCGTCAACGCCCGCAGCTGTAGCAGGATCTCGGCTTGTTGGTCTGCCGATGCCACCTGCTGACGAGTCAGGATCTCCACAGAAGCGTGGAGCGGCTGGACCTGGGCTTGGAGGTTCTGAACGGCAATGGAGGCCGCCTCCAGCTGGTGAGAGTGGGTGTTGGTCAGATGCAGCTGCCTACTAAGGGCAACCTGAACAGAGCTTGACAATTCACTCTCTGTGTCGGCTGGGGTCGTCATGGCGAGTTCGTACTGTTATGGTTTGTCTCTGACCCCAAGCGCACGACAACAGCAAGGTTTAGTTCTAGCCGAACACACGGCGTAGTTTATTGAGCACAACAAGTCGCTTAGAAAAGAAACACAAAAAACTCAAAGTGTCCCCTTAGTCCACGGGTGATCGAACATCAAACCCCAAAAAATCCAAGAAAATACTCCACACAAAAAAAGTCAGCAAAGACACCAGGGAAAGTTCAGTGACGACACAAGGAGGAAAGTCCACGGACATCATGGCACAAACTCGCAACGTCAACACAGACAGTCCTGATCTTTATCCCCCCGAATACAACGAGCTGACGAGCTGCAGCCGTGGGACGAGCTGAGTGGCTTCAGGTGTGAGTTGGAGCGCCCCTGGCTTGTCCCCGCCTCCAAGCCCGTAGCTCCCTGGCAGCACGCTCTGAGGTACCGGGTGTCACTGTGTGAACGGGCTGAGGAGGGAGTCCGGCTGGCTGAGTCCTGACAGATATGGTGGAACACATTTCCTGTTTGACTCTTACACAAAAATAAAACACACACACACACACCTGCGCACAGATCAACGCAACCATTGGAAACTATTTATGCTGAGCCAAATGTGGCCCAGGTAAAAAGGATTGGATTACGTCTTGGCACCGTGGAGCGCTAACATTTCCTTGTGGGATGTTGTTGGTAAATGAATGAAATACAGTTTGGTGAGATCAACACACCGAGCTGATTAAGGCCCGTCACTGCCGATGAGATATCGCTGCATGCATGTGTCATGAGTCTCTTCCCCTTTTCCTCCTGTGCCTTCCTGTTTTTACACTTCCAGCAGCCCTCACGTATCCAGAGAGAGCAGGAAGTGACAAGCTCAGCTCAGTAGTAATTGGCCATCTCGCGGGAGACAGGAGGAGACAGGAGGAGACAGACGAGTAAAACCTGCTAACGTGGTGCTGCCAATGCCGCACATCGCAGTGACGAGCCATACTCCAACACTTGGCCCCTTTAGGTCAGTTTACTCCACTCTGACTGGAGTTATTTTGCCTCATGCGCTCAGAGTTCTTCAAGTGGCAACACATTTCCACCAGTCAGGCAGTCATACTGACCTTACTCAGGAGTGGCTTTCAGCTGCCCACTCACCACACAGGCGTCATGAAGAGGTGCAGACAAGGATGGATGTTCTGGTGGTTTAAAACGCCCGCCCCCTTTGTGGTGATGGAGCCCGTTGTGCCAACTTTCAGTGCGAGTGCCTTGAGACAATACTGTGTTGGAGGTCTATGGTGTTTTATTTAGATTTAACAGGTATTCCAAGTGATACGTACAGGTCTAAAAGCAACCAATCAAATGTACCCCAGGATAAAGGATTGCTCAATGAGAAGGAATGCATATAAGCTCATATTTTATACAACTGGTAATACAGATTGTAAAAGTTGTCATAGCATCCGACAGCATCTTTGAATACAAAAAAGCAGTAGTGAGCCTTTAATTAAACTATTCAATGTCAGGGAAACCAAACACACTCACAGCTCCACACAATGCCGCAGCAAGGTGCCGGATTTAGAATGAATGCAGCCGAAGTGCACGCTTCCTCGCCATGTACAAAGTGGGAATGAGATCTAGCTTCACACCCTGCTGATGAGCTTGGAGTTACAACCCCAAAAGGCTCTTTTATGACGCCCCCAGAAATGTCCCGAACACAGCAAAATAATAAGAAAAGAGACCATCCGGCAGAAGGCAGGGGTCTCTGTGGCAATAAGGTGCCTATGTAGAGCGATATACACTGTTAATAAAATACGAACATTGTACCCAGGCATCCATTCTGTATCAGGCATCCATTCCTTATCAAATGCCACATAAGAGGAAAACAACAAGTAGTGAACAAGAACTGAACAAACTAAGACTCAGATAAGAACCGTTACGTGACGTGACTGAAGCTGACTCAGAAACTCGGCTAAAGTTGAGACAGATTAGAAAAGAACTGCATCCTGGTCATCGAACAACATACACACACACTGATTAGACTAACGCTGGAGGTGGGATCGTGAGCCAAGAGGGTGGGACCACCCTGTGCTCCAACCAGAGGAGTCCAAAGTCTAAACCAAGAGACTCCTCCTTCTATTTTTCAGCCAATCACGCTTGCTCTTAAAGACTATATAACGCTAAAGTTTCCCTTGGAAAAATCAGTCTGTTACCGAACGACGCCTTGAGCTGACTTCATCCAGACCCGTGCTGCACGTTAAATACTTTGTAGTCACTGGACTTTTGTTTTACCGCACTTGAATAAATCCACTTGTTTTGATTTTAACTTTGCCATCGCGGTCATCTTTTTCCCAACCTTCGACAAATTGGTGACCCCGTCGTGACAGTTAACGGAAAAGGGTGACCATTTTTTGGACGAAGAGGCTCGAGTCCTCCAACCCCCGCCTAAGGTTTGGGACAAGGAAATCCGAAACTTGGGAGAAGTCCATCGGCAGTTTACCCGCTCATCCTCAACTGGTCTCAGCGCGCTGAACAAATAAAAAGGCAAGCAGAAACCTATTTAATTAAATTCTGCATATTTTAGAATAGCAAAATATCAAATTTGACCAAGAGGATGCTCGAGTAAAATGCCATAGAACTAAAACAGAATATACAGTGGTAAAAGTGCATTGAAATAAACTGTTCCGAAAGCGGAGTGAGGTTACGGACCTGCACTCGATGACAATTGTGTGATAAAAAAGAAACATTGGAAGAAACGTAAAAACGAATGTGTGAATGGCTTCTGGGTCTTTACATTTTGTTCTACCGCACTTGAATAAATCCACTTGTTTTGATTTTAACTTTGCCGTCCTGGTCATCTTTTTCCCGACCTTCGACAACACCTTTAGGACATTTTAAAACACTGTGGCAGTTATACGTTTTTCTCCAAGCACACGCCTTTACCATCGCAATCCTTTGAAAGATTGGATGATAACATTCTACCATTTCTACACAGAAGGGCTTTAAATATCACTCTGTGTGTCACTGTCGTCCCCACAGAGGAGATGAAGGGAGCCAGAGCAAGCTAAAAGGCCAGTGGGACTAAATGCAGATAAGATAATGAGGTCTACAGCTCAAGTGAATCATGTGTACCTCTGCTTCAGCAAAGATACTTGTTCGCACCGACAGATATCAGCAGCTGCAGGCTAAGACATTAGCACGAGGATAACGTAGTGAAGTTTTAAAATCTTCAAAGTTCCTAAAGTATGTGAGAAGAAACAGTGAAGAACTGGGCAGATAACTAACGCTTCATGATGCTGTAGTATCACAACAATTGTCAAATGACCCTAAATGAGTAATGACACTTAAAGCAGAGACTCATTTGCAGGTGCAGGTTAAAAAATACATATAATATGCTGTAACGCAGTTGGAGGCGTTGGCTGACTCAGTATCGAGAGCAGGAGCTCAGAGGAACCAAAGGTGACACAAAGGGCCAAAACCACCTGCTGACTAACCTACTCAAAGCTACGAATGGTAGCGCTTCATCTTAAGGCCGGGTGTGGAGCATGCCACCCAGTGAGAGAGAGTCCCAGCTTGACACTGTAAACTCTCTCTGATGTGCCGCCTTCCTCGACTTGAGGGAACACACCTGATTACAGGAGCAGCACGAGGAAACGGTCGTCACGGCAATGACAAAAAACACAAACACATTGTTGGTTTATTCCCCGCCTGTTGCTTTCCTGTGTTAGCGCAAGACGTCACTTTGAGAGTTTGATATGGAGAACCACATACCACGCGTAAAACTTATGCTAAGCTACGCTACCCGACAGCTTCATATCTACCCTATTTACACGAACCACGCCCCTATTTAACCTTTTCTTTCTGTCTCTTTGACAGACTGATGGAGCAGGAAGACCCAACGGGACGAAGTCAGGAGCAGCCGCCGGTGAGTTCTCTGTCGATGGAAAACAAAATGTTGACTCAAACGTTTACTTACGTCACTTACAGTTGTTTGTTTCTCATCGACATTTCCAGACCCCGGGGCTGCAGGCTGGAGGGACCATAAAAACATGCTGCCCAGCACACTAACGAAATCCATTGCACTGACCAGCTAACCACCCAGTTACAGTCCTGAACACTACCCCCCCCTCCCCCCCTTACACACACACACACACACACACACACACACCCTCCCACCTACCCCCCACACACACGCCACAAAAAAACAAAACAGAAGCTCCCTATTTCTAAGGCAGAGAGCAGGAAAGCTGGTTTTTCCACTCTTGATATTGTCCCAAATGGACAGATGGATGGAAAAAAGAGAAGAAGGGCAGGAGGGAGAGTCGGCCTGGTCCTCACCACGCCCACTTTGTCTTCATCACATCAGGCTTCACTCGTCTGGATACATCATCAAGGAAGAACCCCTTTGCTCACGTCTCTCATTCATGGGTTCTTGTCAGGACTCAGCCAGCCGGACTCCCTCCTCAGCCCGTTCACACAGTGACACCCGGTACCTCAGAGCGCGCTGCCAGGGAGCTACGGGCTTGGAGGCGGGGACAAGCCAGGGGCGCTCCAACTCACACCTGAAGCCACTCAGCTCGTCCCACGGCTGCAGCTCGTCAGCTCGTTGTATTCGGGGGGATAAAGATCAGGACTGTCTGTGTTGACGTTGCGAGTTCGTGCCATGATGTCCGTGGACTTTCCTCCTTGTGTCGTCACTGAACTTTCCCTTGTGTCTTTGCTGACTTTTTTGTGTGGAGTATTTTCTTGGATTTTTTGGGGTTTGATGTTCGATCACCCGTGGACTAAGGGGACACTTTGAGTTTTTTGTGTTTCTTTTCTAAGTGACTTGTTGTGCTCAATAAACTACGCCGTGTGTTCGGCTGGAACTAAACCTTGCTGTTGTCGTGCGCTTGGGGTCAGAGACAAACCATAACAGTTCTGAATTATTCTGAGACAAACTTTTCTTATTCTTCTGCTCTGAAGTATTTTAGCTTCATGAGAGTTTGGATTCTGTTTGTTTTTACATTTCTTTGTTAGATTCAACATTGAGCTTTTTTTGGAGTGGAATGCAGTGGAACATTTTGAGGGCAGAAATCTTCAGCTTTAGCACAAGTCGTGTTTACTGATTAGTTCCACAGTTTTGGGAAAATATGCTTATCGACTTTCTTTTGTTAGCCCCCCCCTCCCAATTTCCAGTCTTTATGCTAAGCTAAGCTAACAGTGCTGACTGCAGCTTCATATCGAACAAACAGGTATAATAGGGGTATTAATGTTCTCATCTAACTCTTGGCAAGAGGGAGAATAAACATATTTCCTTTATTATTTTTTACTGTGGAGTTCCTGATTATGTGATTAATTATTATTCATGCCACTACCCTTGCAATCCCTAGTTTGCACTCCTTGCACCCTGCATGATACTGGTGGGCCTGGACACAAAGACAGTCTAGAAGCCATCCTTCTCCTTCCTGGGAGAGATGGGAGTGGTCCCCGAGCATTCAAAGTGAACCAAAGGTCAGAAAAGCCCAGAGTAGGGTGGAGCTTTCCTTCTTGTCATACCAGTTTGTCGTGCCATGAACCGCAAATATTGAGCTGGAGAACTGTCCTAATAAAGCCACCCAAGTGACACACTGATGTCCCTTCAGTCCTTGCCACTGTGCATTCCAAGCCCTGTTTTCTCAGAGTCCTATTACAATGTTAAAGTCAAAATTTAAATAAATGTTTTTTATTCTTTGATTGATTAATAGCGAGTTGGGTGTCACATTGACTTGATGCAACCTCTTTTTCTCTACCACAGGAGATGGAGAGAACGAGAAGCAGATTGAAAGAACCAGAGGAAGGAGAGACATGCTTGAGATGTGGCGTCTCCTCACCAGCGGAAAACACATCCAGGGACCAGAAGAATGCACATTTTCTTAAGAGGAAATCCATGACTACTACTAATTATTTATACATTTCTGTCATATTCATGTAATGTGTTTATGTAACTTTGTAATGCTGTTGATTCTTTACACATGACACCTATTGCTCCATGATAAGTGTTACTATCTAGTGTTTCCTTCATCAGGAAAAGGTTAGCCGTCATCCTTCACATGATTTAGAGCAATCGTATAAACACCCAAGCTTCGACTATTTGACTCTATTCCACCGGAGATCCTGTGACTGGGAGGACCCGGGGACGTTGTCTTCGTCCCTCCCAGGAGGCGCCGCAAGAGGTGGCAAAGGAAACAAACGCAGGGCAAGAGGAGCGGCATGCAGGCTAGCCTACGAGCTAACCTCAACCGACCAACTCTTCCGAGTCTTTTTCTGGCGAACTCGCGGTAACTCATCAACAAGATGGACGAAATGAGGCTAAGGATTACATCGCACAACATGAGCAGCTGTGTGATGGTAATCACGGAGACTTGGCTGGACAGTACCGTTCCCAACTAAGCTATCGAGCTAGTGGGACGGTTTACCGAGGAGACAGGACTGCAGACTCCGGTAAGAGCAGAGGAGGAGGTGTGTGCATATGTTAACAACGACTGGTGTACAGCTACGGACATTATTGGGAAACACTGCTCCCCGGACTTAGAATACCTGGCTGTGAAATGCTGACCGTTCTATTTGCCACGGGAACTTTCTGCTTTCCTGATCACAGCCGTTTACATCCCACCACATGCTAACGCGAAGCTAGCTCTGGAGGAGCTACACAGCGCTGTTAGCAACCAGCTAAACGCCCATCCTGAGGGAGCTGTGATTGTAGCGGGAGACTTCAACTACGCAGAACTAAAGACAGTGCTGCCCAAGAAATGTGAGTTTCCCCACCAGAGACAAGAATATTTTGGACCAGGTGTACACCAACATCTCGGGAGAATACAAAGCTGCACCATCTCCACACCTCGGCTTATCAGACCACCTCTTTCTGATAATGACTCCATCATATAAACCAATAATTCGCAAAACAAGACCAGCCGATAAAACCATTCCAAGTATGCAGCGAGGGTGCTGCTTCACTTCTCCAGGACTGCTTTGAAAGCACGGACTGGGAAGTGTTTGCACAGGGAACTAACCTGGAGGAGTACACCTCAGCTGTCCTGGACTACCTACACTTCTGCACTGAGACAGTGATGACCACCAAAACCTTCAAAGTTTTTCTAAATCAAAAACCCTGGCTGGACAAAAACATGCGGCTACTGCTTGGAGCAAGAGATGCCGCTTTCAGGTCTGGTGACATACCGGCCTACAAAAGTGCGTGAAAGGACCTGAAGAAGGGCATCAGGAAGGCCAAGCGCAGATACAAACAATGCATCGAGAGACATTTTGAGAATAACGACCTCCAGAGCAGGTGGAGGGGAATTAAAACCTTGACTGACTACAAGAGCAGCACCACACAGATCAGTCAGGAAAGGGACCGCCCCAACACCCTGAACCGCTTTTTTGCCCGCTTTGATAGACAGCACGGTGGAGCAACAGCTGAGAAAAAGACCCAGCCCGAGGAGCAGACAGTCTTCCTCCAGCACCACCAGGTGAGGTCTGCTGTAAGGAGGATCAACATCACCAAAGCAGCGGGACCAGACAAAGTGTGGTCGCACACTGAAGACCTGTGCCAACCAGCTGACAGGGGTGTTCACTAACATCTTCAACCTCTCCCTGCAACAAGCTGCGTCCCCACCTGCCTTAAAGCCACCACCATTGTCCCTGTCCCGAAAAAGTCTGCAGTCACCTGCCTCAACGAGTACCGCCCAGTCGCCCTGACCCCAGTCATCACCAAGTGCTTCGAGAGGATGATCCTATCGCACATCAAGAACGTCCTCCCACTCACCTGGACTCATCCCTGCCAGCGTCTGCCCGGTTATGTCTTGGTTTGGTCCATATTACTGATGTTACTCTCTGACAGACTTCACATTTGTAGCTCTTTCTTTACTTGATCATAATAAATACCTTTAATTCACCATCATCCATTGTTTCCTTTTTCCATATTTGTCAGGAGCCAGGTGATGACAAATTAGGGGCTTGTCCGGGATGCGTTGGCAGCCGATGCTCCTTTCATTTGAGGGGGGTTGGTGTCACGTGTGGGAAGTGAGGTGAAAGTCACGATTTAAATATTGAGAGATACAGGTGCCTATGATTCCTACATTGTTGACTATGTTTTGTCTTTGTCTGAGGAGACTGACACTGGTGACTGTGTTCCCAGTTGTAGGGATGGGCTTAGAGATTCGCCCTGTTTCTTTGCACAAGAAGGATCTTGACTGTGAGCTGGTAAAAGCTGGGGTAGCTGTTGCTGTGCGCCCAGCGTCACCTATTGAAGGTGTAAATTGGCTGCTAATCAGGAAATGGGCTCCCATGGGTGAGGATTGTGTGGAAAAACAGTTTTTTTCCAGATGGTGGTGCCAACTAAGTTCCGTTACCTTGTTTTTAAAGTGGCACATGCAAAGTGGGGAAAAGTGGTGTCCTGAAAACATACCTAAACATCCTCAAATATTTCTGTTGGCCCTCGAGTTGAAAGGGATGTGTCTGCATACATGAAAACCTGTCATGTTTGCCAGCAATCGGGAAAATGAGACGATCAAGCCTGCGCCACTACAGCCTATTTACAGTGACCTCCTATTGTGGACTGTGTGGGTCCGTTGCCATGTTCCAAATCTGGTATTTGATGAAGGTGATGTGTCAAACCACCAGGTCATACCTGCAAACTCATAAGGGGTGAAAAAGGTGACACAGCTGTGATTTAACTGCAAGCTTCCAATCTTTACACAGCTCTGCATTTGCAATCTGCTGAAATGAAGGAACAGGCAGCTTAACTCTCTCTCGTTCCTTCAGGGCCCTTGTGACTGTTGGGACTGGAAGTACACTGGCTGTGGTCATTATAGTTAACACCTTTTGCTGATGCATTTCTGTCTGGCAGTGTGAAGAGAGGGCATGTGAGCCCTTCTTACTGTAATTGATCTCCTTGGAGCAGAGGCTGCATTTAGCATACCCTGCTGTATACATTTTTATGAAATACTGGGACAATGGGAAGCTGTACTGCACTCCTTACACGTCTGTTTTGACGTCCACCTTCAGCCAGGCCCAGCTCCACTTGCATCTCAGCCCTGCATCAAGCTGCGCTACATAGCGTCCTCTTTCATTCTGAATAGACTTAAGTTAAGTTAGTTAAACAGCATCTTACATTGTTCCTAGCAAACAAGACTTACCTCAAAACTAGTGTTCATTGCTGATTTAGTAACTTCAACTTGGAGTGAAAGGATGAAAAGTTGGAGGGAAGAGGGCTGTAGACATCTTAACGCTGATTGGCCAAGACTCCACACCTCACATCAAAGATGTTTTATTGCGAAGATGGCCGGCCAGTTGACCCCCACCCCCCCAAACGAAAACTCTTCGGATCTACACGATTCACGTGGATGACATATTTTGATTTCAAAAACTGCGAATTTGCGACAAGTTTGCAGGTATGCAGGTACCTGGCTGCCTGTCCGTTGAGGTCATCCACAACTAAGGCTGTGGGTAAAGGCTTTGTCATTTTGTCCTTATTTGACATTCCTAATAGCTACCACGGGTCTCATTTCTCATCCCATATGTTTGGGCAAGTTGTTGCGCATTAAACAGAACTAATCATTGGCATGATCATTATCATGCCCAAAGCCAAAGAGCCTTGGAAAGGTTCCACCAGACTCTTAACTCTCTCCTACGTGCACATTGCACTGAGCTGGATAGAGACTCGGAAGAGCAGCTTCCATGGTTGATGTTGGCTGCGAGAGAGGCCGAACAAGAAATTACAGTCTTTGGTCCAAATGAGTTGGTCTTTGGACATTCTGTGCGAGGTGCCTTGGCAGCGCTCAGAGATGGCTGTGTTGATACTGAGTTAACAGTGAGACTAGTTGACTATGTGAATAGATTTAGACATTGTTTGTTCGTAGCTGCAAGGATGGCACAGGAAAAACTTCTCGTACTCATCCCTACTGAAAACTGCAATGACTCACTTCCACCTTGCATTGTGGGGACACCAACTCCCTCATATGGCGCCATTTAATGTGATGTAAACAAAAATGTATTTAGTCAGCCACCAATTGTGCAAGTTCTCCCACTTAAAAAGATGAGAGACAGAATGGGGGGAAAGAATCCAGGAAATCACATTGTAGGATTTTTAATGAATTAATTGGTAAATTCCTCTGTAAAATAAGTATTTGGTCAACTACAAACAAGCAAGATTTCTGTCTCTCACAGACCTGTAACTTCTTCTTTAAGAGGCTCCTCTGTCCTCTACTTGTTACCTGTATTAATGGCACCTGTTTGAACTTGTTATCAGTATAAAGGACACCTATCCACACCCTCAAACAGTCACTCTAAACTCCACTATGGCCAAGACCAAAAAGCTGTCAAAGGACACCAGAAACAAAATTATAGACCTGAACCAGGCTGGGAAGACTGAATCTGCAATAGGTAAGCAGCTTGGTGTGAAGAAATCAACTGTGGGAGCAATTATTAGAAAATGGAAGACATACAAGACCACTGATAGTCTCCCTCGATCTGGGGCTCCACACAAGATCTCACCCCGTGGGGTCAAAATGATCACAAGAACAGTGAACAAAAATCCCAGAACCACACGGGGGGACCTAGTGGATGACCTGCAGAGAGCTGGGACCAAAGTAACAAACATCAGTAACACACTACGCCGCCAGGGACTCAAATCCTGCAGTGCCAGACATGTCCCCCTGCTTAAGCCAGTACATGTCCAGGCCCCTCTGAAGTTTGCTAGGGAGCATTTGGATGATCCAGAAGAGGATTGGGAGAATGTCATATGGTCAGATGAAACCAAAATAGAACTTTTTGGTAAAAACTCAACTTGTCGTGTTTGGAGGAGAAAGAATGCCGAGTTGCATCCAAAGAACACCGGTTACCTACTGTGAAGCATGGGGGTGGAAACATCATGCTTTGGGGCTGTTTTTCTACAAGGGGACCAGGACGACTGATCCGTGTAAAGGACAGAATGAATGGGGCCATGTATCGTGAGATTTTGAGTAAAAACCTCCTTCCATCAGCAAGAGCATTGAAGATGAAACGTGGCTGGGTCTTTCAGCATGACAATGATCCCAAACACACCGCCCAGGTAACGAAGGAGTGGCTTCGTAAGAAGCATTTCAAGGTCCTGGAGTGGCCTAGCCAGTCTCCAGATCTCAACCCCATAGAACATCTGTGGAGGGAGTTGAAAGTCAGTGTTGCCCAGTGACAGCCCCAAAACATCACTGCTCTAGAGGAGATCTGCATGGAGCAATGGGCCAAAATACCAGCAACAGTGTGTAAAAAGCTTGTGAAGACTTACAGAAAACGTTTGACCTCTGTCATTGACAACAAAGGGTATATAACAAAGTATTGAGATGAACTTTTGTTATTGACCAAATACTTATTTTCCACCATAATTTGCTAATAAATTCTTTAAAATTTTCTGGATTTTTTCTTCTCATTTTGTCTCTCATAGTTGAGGTATACCTATGATGAAAATTACAGGCCTCTCTCATCTTTTTGAGTGGGAGAACATGAACAATTGGTGGCTGACTAAATACTTTTTTGCCCCACTGTACATAATAAAATCATACAATAACGTTTCAACACATCATTTCCATTAAACCTGCCGATTACATCTCAGCAGGGGGCGCCACACTGCCATTACTTCTTGGGTATGGTATCCCTTTCACTCCTCAGCATCTGCCCTGATGTGGCCTTGATATAGTGATAGGGGTGTGTCTCAGTCAGGACCTCCCAAGAGGAGAGTTGACATCTGCTGCCTCTGGGGTTCTGTCATATGAAATTACAGCCTTAATCAAGTCCTCTCCATCTCCATCTCCTGTGCCCTCCCCCACCTCCTCCCCCATTCTGTCTCTCTCCCCCTCTCCTCTATCTCTTCCCCTCTCAGTTTATTTTGTATAGCCCAATATCACAAATTACAAATTTGCCTCAGAGGGCTCTGTATCTGTCTCCGTTCCCTCTTCCTCTGCACCCTCCGTTAGTTCCTTTACATCACACATGTTTGTTTTTGTCTTCCTCACTCGTTTCTCCTTGACTCTCCTTTGTGGCATCTCTCCCCACCCGGCCCCTCATCTCACCTCCCCTCCTTCTCCTCCTCTGCCTCTAGGTCACAAGGAGCGTATCCAGCCTCCTGTTCCCGAGTTTTACTTAAACGTCAGTTATGTCAGCCGGCCTGCAGCAGAGCTGCACCAAGGCCCCCAGGGAACCAGTGACCTTAGGAGCGCACGGTGAGGAAATTCAAGATATACTGTAGTTTAAATGAACAGAGGATGTCTGAAGAAGGGGCCCGGAAAGGAGGAAGAGATAAGGAAAATAATAATATCTTATTATTCTGTTGAATATCATTTTCTAAATTGTGTAAAGCACAATGGACTTATTGGTTTGTTGACATAAAGAAATAATTAAAAATAACGCTAGCCGACTGATGTAGATGAGAGGCTATGTTCTCATTGTCATGTTGCTCTCATAGGGCAAACTGATACAACATGGTATATTTTATTCACTTTTTGCAGCTTGTGTTTGCTTTCCCAAACAGCCCATGCATCGACTGTATAGCTGGTAAGTCAGGGGTGTAAGACTAACTAATGCCTACCATAAATGAGAATGAGAAACGCAGATCTGAACCCAAATCTCCCATTAAAACAGAAAAGAATCACCAAAAACTGGTCTGTGTCGGTGTGTTCTGGGTTCAGAAGGTCGTTATCTTGTATTCACATGGTTGACCAATACGAACCCAGTTAACCAGAAGGGGGTCAGGAATATCAATTCTTCCAACCATTAATTGATTGTTATCTCGTCAGACGGGTGGGGCAAAACGCCACTTCTTCCATCATGCACACCCATATTTCTTTTTTATGACATTGGCTGTAAATGGGTCTATAGCATTTATTACTAAGTCCACCACCTCTTTCACAACCCTTGGCAGTTATGCATGCTGCTATTTACGATAGTTGGATTGATTTTTTGTTTCCACACTCAGCAAAGAACCTCTCTACTCTGCCTCTGATTGGCTAGTATTTGTTGCCACCTTGTAGAATTTGGTAACTTTATTGCTGATAATAAAGATGGGTGGCATCTGATTTTAACTCAGATCACAAGGATGGCAGCCTTCTTGTATAGTGCTCTCATATATATATATATATATATATATATATATATATAAATACTATATTTTGTTTTTATTGATATGCACTATTCTTCTTCGATATGGTTGGAATATAATTTGAGATACAATAGATGTTTAAATTTTGCTGCTGCCTCATAAATAAACCTGATGTACACCTTAATTGTTGTTATGGCACACTGATCAAACATTTAAAACATGTTTGCCGGCCCCTGCACCACAATTGAATGAAATGAACCTTGTACAAGAATGGAATGTGTCCGTAATGCGAAAATCACAGAAAGAATGTGCACAATTAACAGGCCAAAGACTGTGAAGCACAGATGCTGCTGCAAGGTCCACACAAACACAAATGGAACTCTTTTCATTTTGCCACAGTGACAATGAAGTGCCGGAAAAGCCCTTCACAATTCTGCTAATCGCATCAACCCGATGTGAACGTTGACTCCCGAGAAGCCCCTTAACCAACCACAACACACAGTCGAACTCGGTCACAACTCGGCGCTCACACTCACCCATGGCAAAGAATGGGATCCCCAGGAGTGTGGAGTTGAACTTCCCGTCCGATATAAAGAAGATCCCCGCCGCCGTCACGTTGGCGATGCATATGGTCAGCACGCCCAGCAGGCCCAGGAACGGCTTCCCCCTCAGGCAGTCCCGCATGGAGCTGGAGAAGGTGGCGGCCAGGAGCACCAGCACCAGGCTGACCAGCACCTCCCCCTTGGCCAACACGCCCGTCTGGTGGAAGTCCCGCCACAGGCTGAAGGAGGTGAGCGACTGGACGTGGAGCTGGTCGGTTGCGTGGGGCACCTCGGCTGTTGACAGCCGGCTGACCAGCGCGCAGAACTCATTCTCCCAGCGCTCGGCGATGGCATCCTGCACCACGGGTCCGTGGTTGCGGAGGTAGTAGGTGATCTGGACGGCGCGGGCGTACTTGACCTGCTGGTCGCGGCTGTTGGCCGAGAAGGACACGCCTCCCAGTTGGTGGCCGATGAAGGACACACGGCCATCCTGTAAATGGGGATTTACAGATATATATATATATCAGCTCTGATGGAGGTTTTCATAACAACACATTTTAAATGCTTCACACCGTTTGACTGGAAACGAGTCGGTTGGCCGTGAACACCAGCGATGGGATGCAGCCAGCTGTACAATGTACTGTGCAACTGCCCTCTGGGTTCAGGGTTCATTTAGCGTGCCACTCCAACTCGGCTGACAGCTGTGGACAGAACTGGTTGTTGAGGCTTGATGTGCTGCTCCATTGATAGGACTGAATTCATTCAATCACACATTGATCAAGGTGGCAAGAGTTTGGAGATTATGTGATTATGCAATAAGAGTTATGCTGAGCAGAGGGGGAAATAAAAGTCTGAAAGGAAAAAACACAGAACTGAGGTTATTTCTGGCACAACCGTTCTCATTTAGGTAGCCGATGTAGCACTGTATGTATATATATATATATATATATATATATATATATATATATATATATATATATACACACACATATATATATATATATATATATATATATATATATATATATATACAGTATATACATCAAATAACTCTACTTCTCTTGATTTATTCCCTCAGTAAACATTGTAAACATTAGTTTTTGGTCTCAATCTCTAGTTTGAAGTCTTCTTCAATACAGAATGATGTTCATTTAGTAAATGATTGTCCATGTTTTTGTTTTCCAGTTCATTTAAGTTAATTGTAACATTTTGGTAAGCTAAAAGTATCTTTGGTTGTAGCTTTTCACTGTCGCCACCGTCGCGTGTCACTTCTGGTTGCAAAAAACAAGATGGTGACAAAACGTCAGTCTACAAACCAACAGGGTCGGGTTGTGGTTACTGCGCCCACTTGCTTGTGATCATCTAAGATGCTAAATGATTCTAATAACTAATAATAATAATAACTAATAACTAAACCCGGACCTCGGAACTCATATCCCAAACTCTCTCTTCATCTGGGGGTGAAGGTGGGCTGGATGAGCTGACTGGAGAAGCAGTGTGTGTGCGGCGGTTTTCGCAGTTGTCTGCACTTCTGAGTAAATGGATAAAGAGCTATCATAAACGTAACATACATTCAAAGCCCTTGGAAGAAAGGCAGCTACTGTTTATCGTGGCTAAGCTCAAAATAGCATTTTTTTATGGGGGGGGGGGGGGGGCATACAAATAAACAAAATGGATGGCAGCAGGATGAATTAGTGGTGGTGGACACCGCACCATAAAGTCACATCATTGATGACAAGTCAACGCATCCTGTATTATGTAACTGACTACCTCTAATATATCATATGTATCAGGCAGGATATCTGCATTATTACTCTCATACTCCTCCCACTCTGTGCTTCAGCATCCGTCATTTCACGACAGTGTACAAGTGTGTTTGTGTAATGTCAACACTCAGTGATCGCAGGGAAATCTCCGGCTCTAATTTCACTTGTGTAATTGCACAAAGCTCAACTCAATCTGCCGGACCGACTTCACCAACAGTTGCACCGCACCGGTCTGTAGACACCCGTCTGTAGACACCCGTCTGTAGACCAAACCGAGCCGATGGGGCAGAGCCGTGCGTTGCTGAAACATGTGCACCATCGAACGGGGAACGGCGTGACACAATCAAGGCAGGAACTGCAAACTGTTGCGCGGATGAGCTTTTTTGAAAGAAGAAAAGAAAATGCTCAAGCTTTGTTTTCTATTGTCGTTATTTCGGCACCCTTTAGCAAGGAGTATGTGTGTCCTTAATGTCCTTAAAACCAGGACATGAGGGAGCAATTCTTTTGCACCAAGTTTGATTAGATGCCTGGGTAACACTGACTTAAAATAAGTCTGTAAAAACGCAAATCATTTTGCATTTAAATGTGCAACACGTGGTGAATTGATTCAAAAATATTAAAATATATATTTGTGAAGACTTATCTTGCTGAACCAAACGTGAAGGTATCATGAACATTTAGTTGTCACACTACTTCTTTTTTTTGTTGAGTAATCCAATCGAAACATTCCATTGGCCTTTTGTCGAGGGAACCAGTGTGAGGCTGACTTCAGGGCTACATCATCCCTACAGCTAACAAATGTAATGTTAATATACTTTTACTGTTTTCTAAGGAAACAGTAAACTTGTTGTTTTGTGTAAGAACAGCCTCTGGGGGAACTCCAATACCGTTCATAAAAAGTAGTATGTACTGTATATACTTCATACAGACGTCAGTAATCAGGATAGTAGAACCAGACTTCAGTTCACAGGATGGTTGAACCAGACTTCATTAATCAGGATAGTTGAACCAGACTTCAGTTCACAGGATAGTTGAACCAGACTTCATTAATCAGGATAGTTGAACCAGACATCAGTTCACAGGATAGTTGAACCAGATGTCAGTAATCAGGATAGTTGAACCAGTCTTCAGTAATCAGAATAGTTCACAGGATAGTTGAACCAGACTTCAGTTCACAGGATAGTTGAACCAGACGTCAGTAATCAGGATAGTTGAACCAGACTTCAGTTCACAAGATAGTTGAACCAGACTTCAGTAATCAGAATAGTTCACAGGATAGTTGAACCAGACTTCAGTTCACAGGATAGTTGAACCAGACTTCAGTAATCAGGATAGTTGAACCAGAATTCAGTCCTCAGGATAGTTCAACCAGACTTCAGTAATCAGGATAGTTGAACCAGACGTCAGTTCACATGATAGTTGAACCAGACTTAAGTTCACAGGATAGTTGAAGCAGGCATCAGTACTCAGGATAGTTGAACCAGACGTCAGTAATCAGGATAGTTAAACCAGACTTCAGTAATCAGGATAGTTGAACCGGACGTCAGTTCTCAGGATATTTGACCCAGAAGTCAGTAATCAGGATAGTTGAACCAGACGTCAGTTCACAGGATAATTGAACCAGACATTCGTAATCAGGAATGTTGAACCAGACTTCAGTAATAAGGATAGTTGAACAAGACTTCAGTTCACAGGGTAGTTGAATCAGACTTCAAAAATCAGGATAATTGAACCAGACTTCATTATTCAGGATAGTTGAACCAGACTTCAGTTCACAGGGTAGTTGAATCAGACTTCAAAAATCAGGATAATTGAACCGGACGTCAGTTCTCTGGATAATTGAACCAGACTTCAGTTCTCAGGATAATTGTACCAGACATAAGTTCACAGGATAGTTGAATCAGACGTCAGTAATCAGGAAAGTTGAATCAGACTTCAGTAATAAGGATAGTTGAACCAGACTTCAGTTCACAGGATAGTTGAACCGGACGCCAGTAATCAGGATAGTTGAACCAGACGTCAGTTCACAGGATAATTGAACCAGACTTCAGTTCACAGGATAATTGAACAAGACTTCAGTTCACAGGTCATAGTTAAACCAGAATTCAGTAATCAGGATAATTGAACCAGATGTCAGTAATCAAGATAATTGAACCAGACGTCAGTTTTCAGGATAATTGAACCAGACGTCAGTTCACAGAATAGTTGAACTAGACTTCAGTAATTAGAATAATTGAACCAGATTTCAGTTCACAGGGTAGTTGAATCATACTTCAGTAATCAGGATAATATGTCAGTAATCAGGACAATTCAACCAGACTTCAGTTCACAGAATAGTTGAACCAGAATTCAGTAATCAGGATAATTGAACCAGATGTCAGTAATCAAGATAATTGAACCAGACATCAGTTTTCAGGATAATCAAACCAGACGTCAGTTCTCAGGATAAGTGAACCAGACTTCAGTAATCAGGATATTTGAACTAGACTTCAGTAATCAGGATAGTTGAACTAGACTTCAATAATCAGGATATTTGAACCAGAAGTCAGTTCACAGATAGTTAAACCAGACTTCAGTAATCAGGATATTTGAACGAGAGGTCAGTTCACAGATAGTTCAACCAGATGTCAGTAATCAGGATAGTTGAACCAGACTTCAGTAATCAGTATGGTTGAACCAGACTTTAGTAATCAGGATAGTTGAAATGAGACTTCAGTTCACAGGATAGTTGACCAGAAGTCAGTTATCAGGTGAGTTGAACAAGACTTCAGTTCACAGGATAGTTGAACAAGACTTCAGTTCACAGGGTAGTTGAATCAGACTTCAGTAATCAGGATAATTATACCAGATGTCAGTAAACAGGATAGTTGAACCAGACTTCAGTAATCAGGATAATTGAACCAGACTTCAGTTAACAAGATAGTTGAACCAGACGTCAGTAATCAAGATATTTGAACCAGACGTCAGTTCACAGATAGTTGAACCAGACGTCAGTAATCAAGATATTTGAACCAGACGTCAGTTCACAGACAGTTGAACCAGATGTCAGTAATCAGGATAGTTGAACCAGACTTCAGTAATCAGGATGGTTTAACCAGACTTCAGTTCTCAGTAAAGTTGAACCAGACTTCAGCAATCAGGATAGTTGAAACGAGACTTCAGTTAACAGGATAGTTGAACCAGACGTCAGTAATCAGGATAGTTGAAACGAGACTTCAGTTCACAGGATAGTTAAACCAGAATTCAGTTCACAGGATAGTTGAACTAGACGTCAGTAATCAGGATAGTGGAATCAGACTTCAGTAATCAGGATAGTTGAACAAGACTTCAGTTCACAGGATAGTTGAACCAGACTTCAGTAATCAGGATAGTTGAACCAGACTTCAGTTCTCAGTAAAGTTGAACAAGACTTCAGCAATCAGGATAGTTGAACCAGACTTCAGTAATCAGGATGGTTGAACCAGACTTCAGTTCTCAGTAAAGTTGAACCAGACTTCAGCAATCAGGATAGTTGAACCAGACTTCAGTAATCAGGATGGTTGAACCAGACTTCAGTTCACAGGATAGTTGAACCAGACTTCAGCAATCAGGATAGTTGAACCAGACTTCAGTAATCAGGATGGTTGAACCAGACTTCAGTTCACAGGATAGTTGAACCAGACTTCAGTAATCAGGATAGTTGAACCAGACTTCAGTTCTCAGTAAAGTTGAACCAGACTTCAGCAATCAGGATAGTTGAACCAGACTTCAGTAATCAGGATGGTTGAACCAGACTTCAGTTCTCAGTAAAGTTGAACCAGACTTCAGCAATCAGGATAGTTGAACCAGACTTCAGTAAAAAGGATAGTTGAACCAGATGTCAGTTATCAGGAGAGTTGAATCAGACATCAGTTCACAGGCTAGTCGAAACAGAATTCAGTAATCAGAAAAATTGAACCAGATGTCAGTAATCAGAATAAGTGAACCAGACTCCAGTTCACAGGATAGTTAAACGAGACTCCAGTTCAAAGGATAGTTGAACTAGACGTCAGTAATCAGGATAGTTGAATCTGACTTCAGTAATCAGGATAGTTGAACCAGACGTCAGGTCACAGGATAGTTAAACCAGACGTCAGTAATCAGGATAGTTGAACCAGACTTCAGTTCACAGGATAGTTGAACCAGACGTCAGTAATCAGGATAGTTGAAGTAGGGGTCAGTAATCAGGATAGTTGAACCAGACTTCAGTTCACAGGGTAGTTGAATCAGACTTCAGTAATCAGGATAATTATACCAGATGTCAGTAAACAGGATAGTTGAACCAGACTTCAGTAATGAGGATAATTGAACCAGACTTCAGTTAACAAGATAGTTGAACCAGACGTCAGTAATCAAGATATTTGAACCAGACGTCAGTTCACAGATAGTTTAACCAGACGTCAGTAATCAGGATAGTTGAACCAGACTTCAGTAATCAGGATATTTGAACCAGACGTCAGTTCACAGATAGTTGAACCAGATGTCAGTAATCAGGATAGTTGAACCAGACTTCAGTTCACAGGATAGTTGAACCAGACGTCAGTAATCAGGATAATTATACCAGATGTCAGTAAACAGGATAGTTGAACCAGACTTCAGTAATCAGGATAGTTGAAGTAGGGGTCAGTAATCAGGATAGTTGAACCAGACTTCAGTTCACAGGGTAGTTGAATCAGACTTCAGTAATCAGGATAATTATACCAGATGTCAGTAAACAGGATAGTTGAACCAGACTTCAGTAATCAGGATAATTGAACCAGACTTCAGTTAACAAGATAGTTGAACCAGACTTCAGTAATCAGGATAGTTGAACCAGACTTCAGTAAAAAGGATAGTTGAACCAGATGTCAGTTATCAGGAGAGTTGAACCAGACTTCAGTTCACAGGATAGTTGAACTACACTTCAGTAATCAGGATAGTTGAAGCAGACTTCAGTTCACAGGATAGTTAAACCAGACGTCAGTAATCAGGATAGTTGAACCAGACTTCAGTAATCAGGATAGTTGAACCAGACGTCAGTAATCAGGATAGTTGAACCAGACGTCAGGTCACAGATAGTTTAACCAGACGTCAGTAATCAGGATAGTTGAACCAGACTTCAGTAATCAGGATATTTCAACCAGACGTCAGTTCACAGATAGTTGAACCAGATGTCAGTAATCAGGGTAGTTGAACCAGACTTCAGTAATCAGGATGGTTGAACCAGACTTCAGTCCTCAGGATAGTTGAAACAAGACTTCAGTTCACAGGATAGTTAAACCAGACGTCAGTAATCAGGATAGTTGAACCAGACTTCAGTTCACAGGATAGTTGAACCAGACGTCAGTAATCAGGATAGTTGAAGTAGGGGTCAGTAATCAGGATAGTTGAACCAGACTTCAGTTCACAGGGTAGTTGAATCAGACTTCAGTAATCAGGATAATTATACCAGATGTCAGTAAACAGGATAGTTGAACCAGACTTCAGTAATCAGGATAATTGAACCAGACTTCAGTTAACAAGATAGTTGAACCAGACGTCAGTAATCAAGATATTTGAACCAGCCGTCAGTTCACAGATAGTTGAACCAGACGTCAGTAATCAAGATATTTGAACCAGACGTCAGTTCACAGACAGTTGAACCAGATGTCAGTAATCAGGATAGTTGAACCAGACTTCAGTAATCAGGATGGTTGAACCAGACTTCAGTTCACAGGATGGTTGAACCTGACTCCAGTTCAAAGGATAGTTGAACTAGACGTCAGTAATCAAGATAGTTGAATCTGACTTCAGTAATCAGGATAGTTGAACAAGACTTCAGTTCACAGGATAGTTGAACCAGACTTCAGTAATCAGGATAGTTGAACCAGACTTCAGTTCACAGGATAGTTAAACCAGACATCAGTTCACAGGATAGTTGAAGCAGGCGTCAGTAATCAGGATAGTTGAACCAGACTTCAGTAAACAGGATAGTTGAACTAGACATCAGTAATCAGGATGGTTGAACCAGACTTCAGTCCTCAGGATAGTTGAACCAGATGTCAGTAATCAGGATAGTTGAACCAGATGTCAGTAATCAGGATAGTTGAACCAGACTTCAGTAATCAGGATAGTTGAAACGAGACTTCAGTTCACAGGATAGTTGAACAAGACGTCAGTAATCAGGATAGTTGAACCAGACATCAGTAATCAGGATAGTTGAAGCAGGGGTCAGTAATCAGGATAGTTGAACCAGACTTCAGTAATAAGGATAGCTGAATCAGACATAAGTTCACAGGATAGTTGAACCAGACTTCAGTAATCAGGATAGTTGAACCAGACCTCAGTAATCAGGATAGTTGAACCAGACATCAGTTCACAGGATAGCTGAACCAGACGTCAGTAATTGGGTTAGTTGAACCAGACTTCAGTAATCAGGATAGTTGAACTAGACCTCAGTAATCAGGATGGTTGAACCAGAAGTCAGTTCACAGATAGTTAAACCAGACTTCAGTAATCAGGATATTTGAACGAGAGGTCAGTTCACAGATAGTTCAACCAGATGTCAGTAATCAGGATAGTTGAACCAGACTTCAGTAATCAGTATGGTTGAACCAGACTTTAGTAATCAGGATAGTTGAAATGAGACTTCAGTTCACAGGATAGTTGACCAGAAGTCAGTTATCAGGTGAGTTGAACAAGACTTCAGTTCACAGGATAGTTGAACAAGACTTCAGTTCACAGGGTAGTTGAATCAGACTTCAGTAATCAGGATAATTATACCAGATGTCAGTAAACAGGATAGTTGAACCAGACTTCAGTAATCAGGATAATTGAACCAGACTTCAGTTAACAAGATAGTTGAACCAGACGTCAGTAATCAAGATATTTGAACCAGACGTCAGTTCACAGATAGTTGAACCAGACGTCAGTAATCAAGATATTTGAACCAGACGTCAGTTCACAGACAGTTGAACCAGATGTCAGTAATCAGGATAGTTGAACCAGACTTCAGTAATCAGGATGGTTTAACCAGACTTCAGTTCTCAGTAAAGTTGAACCAGACTTCAGCAATCAGGATAGTTGAAACGAGACTTCAGTTAACAGGATAGTTGAACCAGACGTCAGTAATCAGGATAGTTGAAACGAGACTTCAGTTCACAGGATAGTTAAACCAGAATTCAGTTCACAGGATAGTTGAACTAGACGTCAGTAATCAGGATAGTGGAATCAGACTTCAGTAATCAGGATAGTTGAACAAGACTTCAGTTCACAGGATAGTTGAACCAGACTTCAGTAATCAGGATAGTTGAACCAGACTTCAGTTCTCAGTAAAGTTGAACAAGACTTCAGCAATCAGGATAGTTGAACCAGACTTCAGTAATCAGGATGGTTGAACCAGACTTCAGTTCTCAGTAAAGTTGAACCAGACTTCAGCAATCAGGATAGTTGAACCAGACTTCAGTAATCAGGATGGTTGAACCAGACTTCAGTTCACAGGATAGTTGAACCAGACTTCAGCAATCAGGATAGTTGAACCAGACTTCAGTAATCAGGATGGTTGAACCAGACTTCAGTTCACAGGATAGTTGAACCAGACTTCAGTAATCAGGATAGTTGAACCAGACTTCAGTTCTCAGTAAAGTTGAACCAGACTTCAGCAATCAGGATAGTTGAACCAGACTTCAGTAATCAGGATGGTTGAACCAGACTTCAGTTCTCAGTAAAGTTGAACCAGACTTCAGCAATCAGGATAGTTGAACCAGACTTCAGTAAAAAGGATAGTTGAACCAGATGTCAGTTATCAGGAGAGTTGAATCAGACATCAGTTCACAGGCTAGTCGAAACAGAATTCAGTAATCAGAAAAATTGAACCAGATGTCAGTAATCAGAATAAGTGAACCAGACTCCAGTTCACAGGATAGTTAAACGAGACTCCAGTTCAAAGGATAGTTGAACTAGACGTCAGTAATCAGGATAGTTGAATCTGACTTCAGTAATCAGGATAGTTGAACCAGACGTCAGGTCACAGGATAGTTAAACCAGACGTCAGTAATCAGGATAGTTGAACCAGACTTCAGTTCACAGGATAGTTGAACCAGACGTCAGTAATCAGGATAGTTGAAGTAGGGGTCAGTAATCAGGATAGTTGAACCAGACTTCAGTTCACAGGGTAGTTGAATCAGACTTCAGTAATCAGGATAATTATACCAGATGTCAGTAAACAGGATAGTTGAACCAGACTTCAGTAATGAGGATAATTGAACCAGACTTCAGTTAACAAGATAGTTGAACCAGACGTCAGTAATCAAGATATTTGAACCAGACGTCAGTTCACAGATAGTTTAACCAGACGTCAGTAATCAGGATAGTTGAACCAGACTTCAGTAATCAGGATATTTGAACCAGACGTCAGTTCACAGATAGTTGAACCAGATGTCAGTAATCAGGATAGTTGAACCAGACTTCAGTTCACAGGATAGTTGAACCAGACGTCAGTAATCAGGATAATTATACCAGATGTCAGTAAACAGGATAGTTGAACCAGACTTCAGTAATCAGGATAGTTGAAGTAGGGGTCAGTAATCAGGATAGTTGAACCAGACTTCAGTTCACAGGGTAGTTGAATCAGACTTCAGTAATCAGGATAATTATACCAGATGTCAGTAAACAGGATAGTTGAACCAGACTTCAGTAATCATGATAATTGAACCAGACTTCAGTTAACAAGATAGTTGAACCAGACTTCAGTAATCAGGATAGTTGAACCAGACTTCAGTAAAAAGGATAGTTGAACCAGATGTCAGTTATCAGGAGAGTTGAACCAGACTTCAGTTCACAGGATAGTTGAACTACACTTCAGTAATCAGGATAGTTGAAGCAGACTTCAGTTCACAGGATAGTTAAACCAGACGTCAGTAATCAGGATAGTTGAACAAGACGTCAGTAATCAGGATAGTTGAACCAGACTTCAGTAATCAGGATAGTTGAACCAGACGTCAGTAATCAGGATAGTTGAACCAGACGTCAGGTCACAGATAGTTTAACCAGACGTCAGTAATCAGGATAGTTGAACCAGACTTCAGTAATCAGGATATTTCAACCAGACGTCAGTTCACAGATAGTTGAACCAGATGTCAGTAATCAGGGTAGTTGAACCAGACTTCAGTAATCAGGATGGTTGAACCAGACTTCAGTCCTCAGGATAGTTGAAACAAGACTTCAGTTCACAGGATAGTTAAACCAGACGTCAGTAATCAGGATAGTTGAACCAGACTTCAGTTCACAGGATAGTTGAACCAGACGTCAGTAATCAGGATAGTTGAAGTAGGGGTCAGTAATCAGGATAGTTGAACCAGACTTCAGTTCACAGGGTAGTTGAATCAGACTTCAGTAATCAGGATAATTATACCAGATGTCAGTAAACAGGATAGTTGAACCAGACTTCAGTAATCAGGATAATTGAACCAGACTTCAGTTAACAAGATAGTTGAACCAGACGTCAGTAATCAAGATATTTGAACCAGCCGTCAGTTCACAGATAGTTGAACCAGACGTCAGTAATCAAGATATTTGAACCAGACGTCAGTTCACAGACAGTTGAACCAGATGTCAGTAATCAGGATAGTTGAACCAGACTTCAGTAATCAGGATGGTTGAACCAGACTTCAGTTCACAGGATGGTTGAACCTGACTCCAGTTCAAAGGATAGTTGAACTAGACGTCAGTAATCAAGATAGTTGAATCTGACTTCAGTAATCAGGATAGTTGAACAAGACTTCAGTTCACAGGATAGTTGAACCAGACTTCAGTAATCAGGATAGTTGAACCAGACTTCAGTTCACAGGATAGTTAAACCAGACATCAGTTCACAGGATAGTTGAAGCAGGCGTCAGTAATCAGGATAGTTGAACCAGACTTCAGTAAACAGGATAGTTGAACTAGACATCAGTAATCAGGATGGTTGAACCAGACTTCAGTCCTCAGGATAGTTGAACCAGATGTCAGTAATCAGGATAGTTGAACCAGATGTCAGTAATCAGGATAGTTGAACCAGACTTCAGTAATCAGGATAGTTGAAACGAGACTTCAGTTCACAGGATAGTTGAACAAGACGTCAGTAATCAGGATAGTTGAACCAGACATCAGTAATCAGGATAGTTGAAGCAGGGGTCAGTAATCAGGATAGTTGAACCAGACTTCAGTAATAAGGATAGCTGAATCAGACATAAGTTCACAGGATAGTTGAACCAGACTTCA
This sequence comes from Cyclopterus lumpus, assembly GCF_009769545.1. NCBI lineage: Eukaryota > Metazoa > Chordata > Actinopteri > Perciformes > Cyclopteridae > Cyclopterus > Cyclopterus lumpus. The sequence continues at coordinate 21,432,616 of NC_046989.1, forward strand.
GTAATCAGGATAGTTGAACCAGACCTCAGTAATCAGGATAGTTGAACCAGACATCAGTTCACAGGATAGCTGAACCAGACGTCAGTAATTGGGTTAGTTGAACCAGACTTCAGTAATCAGGATAGTTGAACTAGACCTCAGTAATCAGGATGGTTGAACCAGACATCAGTTCACAGGCTAGTCGAAACAGAATTCAGTAATCAGAAAAATTGAACCAGATGTCAGTAATCAGAATAAGTGAACCAGACTCCAGTTCACAGGATAGTTAAACCAGACTCCAGTTCAAAGGATAGTTGAACTAGACGTCAGTAATCAGGATAGTTGAACCAGACTTCAGTTATCAGGATAGTTAAAGCAGGCGTCAGTAATCAGGATAGTTGAATCAGAATTCAGCTCGCAGGATAGTTGAATCAGACTTCAGTTCACAGGGTAATTGAACCAGAATTCAGTTCACAGGATAGTTGAACCAGACGTCAGTAATCAGGATAGTTGAATCTGACTTCAGTAATCAGGATAGTCGAACCAGACGTCAGTAATCAGGATAGTTGAACCAGACTTCAGTGATCAGGATAGTTAAACCAGACTTCAGTAATCAGGATAATTGAACCAGACTTCAGTTAACAAGATAGTTGAACCAGACGTCAGTAATCAAGATATTTGAACCAGACGTCAGTTCACAGACAGTTGAACCAGATGTCAGTAATCAGGATAGTTGAACCAGACTTCAGTGATCAGGATAGTTGAACCAGACTTCAGTAATCAGGATGGTTGAACCAGACTTCAGTTCTCAGTAAAGTTGAACCAGACTTCAGCAATCAGGATAGTTGAAACAAGACTTCAGTTAACAGGATAGTTGAACCAGACGTCAGTAATCAGGATAGTTGAAACGAGACTTCAGTTCACAGGATAATTAAACCAGACTTCAGTTCACAGGATGGTTGAACCAGAAGTCAGTAATCAGGATAGTTGAATCAGACTTCAGTTCACAGGGTAGTTGAACCTGACTCCAGTTTAAAGGATAGTTGAACCAGGCGTCAGTAATCAGGATAGTTGAACCAGACCTCAGTAATCAGGATAGTTGAACCAGACATCAGTTCACAGGATAGCTGAACCAGACGTCAGTAATTGGGTTAGTTGAACCAGACTTCAGTAATCAGGATAGTTGAACCAGACCTCAGTAATCAGGATAGTTGAACCAGACATCAGTTCACAGGATAGCTGAACCAGACGTCAGTAATTGGGTTAGTTGAACCAGACTTCAGTAATCAGGATAGTTGAACTAGACCTCAGTAATCAGGATAGTTGAACCAGACATCAGTTCACAGGCTAGTCGAAACAGAATTCAGTAATCAGAAAAATTGAACCAGATGTCAGTAATCAGAATAAGTGAACCAGACTCCAGTTCACAGGATAGTTAAACCAGACTCCAGTTCAAAGGATAGTTGAACTAGACGTCAGTAATCAGGATAGTTGAACCAGACTTCAGTTATCAGGATAGTTGAAGCAGGCGTCAGTAATCAGGATAGTTGAATCAGAATTCAGCTCGCAGGATAGTTGAATCAGACTTCAGTAATCAGGATAGTTGAATCAGACTTCAGTTCACAGGGTAATTGAACCAGAATTCAGTTCACAGGATAGTTGAACCAGACGTCAGTAATCAGGATAGTTGAATCTGACTTCAGTAATCAGGATAGTCGAACCAGACGTCAGTAATCAGGATAGTTGAACCAGACTTCAGTGATCAGGATAGTTAAACCAGACTTCAGTAATCAGGATAATTGAAATAGACTTCAGTTAACAAGATAGTTGAACCAGACGTCAGTAATCAAGATATTTGAACCAGACGTCAGTTCACAGACAGTTGAACCAGATGTCAGTAATCAGGATAGTTGAACCAGACTTCAGTGATCAGGATAGTTGAACCAGAATTCAGTAATCAGGATGGTTGAACCAGACTTCAGTTCTCAGTAAAGTTGAACCAGACTTCAGCAATCAGGATAGTTGAAACGAGACTTCAGTTAACAGGATAGTTGAACCAGACGTCAGTAATCAGGATAGTTGAAACGAGACTTCAGTTCACAGGATAATTAAACCAGACTTCAGTTCACAGGATGGTTGAACCAGAAGTCAGTAATCAGGATAGTTGAATCAGACTTCAGTTCACAGGGTAGTTGAACCTGACTCCAGTTTAAAGGATAGTTGAACCAGGCGTCAGTAATCAGGATAGTTGAATCAGACTTCAGTTCACAGGGTAATTGAACCAGAATTCAGTTCACAGGATAGTTGAACTAGACGTCAGTAATCAGGATAGTTGAACAAGACTTCAGTTCACAGGATAGTTGAACCAGACTTCAGTAATCAGGATAGTTGAACCAGACTTCAGTTCACAGGATAGTTAAACCAGACATCAGTTCACAGGATAGTTGAAGCAGGCGTCAGTAATCAGGATAACTGAACCAGACTCCAGTTCACATGATAGTTGAACCTGACTCCAGTTCAAAGGATAGTTGAACCAGGCGTCAGTAATCAGGATAGTTGAATCAGACTTCAGTTCACAGGGTAATTGAACCAGAATTCAGTTCACAGGATAGTTGAACCAGACGTCAGTAATCAGGATAGTTGAACAAGACTTCAGTTCACAGGATAGTTGAACCAGACTTCAGTAATCAGGATAGTTGAACCAGACTTCAGTTCACAGGATAGTTAAACCAGACATCAGTTCACAGGATAGTTGAAGCAGGCGTCAGTAATCAGGATAGTTGAACCAGACTTCAGTAATCAGGATAGTTGAACCAGACTTCAGTAATCAGGATATTTGAACCAGACGTCAGTTCACAGATAGTTGAACCAGATGTCAGTAATCAGGATAGTTGAACCAGATGTCAGTAATCAGGATAGTTGATCCAGACTTCAGTAATCAGGATAGTTGAAACGAGACTTCAGTTCACAGGATAGTTGAACCAAACGTCAGTAATCAGGATAGTTGAACCAAACGTCAGTAATCTGGATAGTTGAAGCAGGGGTCAGTAATCAGGATAATTGAACCAGACTTCAGTAAAAAGGATAGCTGAATCAGACATAAGTTCACAGGATAGTTGAACCAGACTTCAGTAATCAGGATAGTTGAACCAGACCTCAGTAATCAGGATAGTTGAACCAGATGTCAGTAATCAGGATAGTTGATCCAGACTTCAGTAATCAGGATAGTTGAAACGAGACTTCAGTTCACAGGATAGTTGAACCAAACGTCAGTAATCAGGATAGTTGAACCAAACGTCAGTAATCAGGATAGTTGAATCAGAATTCAGCTCGCAGGATAGTTGAATCAGACTTCAGTTCACAGGGTAATTGAACCAGAATTCAGTTCACAGGATAGTTGAACCAGACGTCAGTAATCAGGATAGTTGAATCAGACTTCAGTTCACAGGGTAATTGAACCAGAATTCAGTTCACAGGATAGTTGAACCAGACGTCAGTAATCAGGATAGTTGAATCTGACTTCAGTAATCAGGATAGTCGAACCAGACGTCAGTAATCAGGATAGTTGAACCAGACTTCAGTGATCAGGATAGTTAAACCAGACTTCAGTAATCAGGATAATTGAAATAGACTTCAGTTAACAAGATAGTTGAACCAGACGTCAGTAATCAAGATATTTGAACCAGACGTCAGTTCACAGACAGTTGAACCAGATGTCAGTAATCAGGATAGTTGAACCAGACTTCAGTGATCAGGATAGTTGAACCAGAATTCAGTAATCAGGATGGTTGAACCAGACTTCAGTTCTCAGTAAAGTTGAACCAGACTTCAGCAATCAGGATAGTTGAAACGAGACTTCAGTTAACAGGATAGTTGAACCAGACGTCAGTAATCAGGATAGTTGAAACGAGACTTCAGTTCACAGGATAATTAAACCAGACTTCAGTTCACAGGATGGTTGAACCAGAAGTCAGTAATCAGGATAGTTGAATCAGACTTCAGTTCACAGGGTAGTTGAACCTGACTCCAGTTTAAAGGATAGTTGAACCAGGCGTCAGTAATCAGGATAGTTGAATCAGACTTCAGTTCACAGGGTAATTGAACCAGAATTCAGTTCACAGGATAGTTGAACTAGACGTCAGTAATCAGGATAGTTGAACAAGACTTCAGTTCACAGGATAGTTGAACCAGACTTCAGTAATCAGGATAGTTGAACCAGACTTCAGTTCACAGGATAGTTAAACCAGACATCAGTTCACAGGATAGTTGAAGCAGGCGTCAGTAATCAGGATAACTGAACCAGACTCCAGTTCACATGATAGTTGAACCTGACTCCAGTTCAAAGGATAGTTGAACCAGGCGTCAGTAATCAGGATAGTTGAATCAGACTTCAGTTCACAGGGTAATTGAACCAGAATTCAGTTCACAGGATAGTTGAACCAGACGTCAGTAATCAGGATAGTTGAACAAGACTTCAGTTCACAGGATAGTTGAACCAGACTTCAGTAATCAGGATAGTTGAACCAGACTTCAGTTCACAGGATAGTTAAACCAGACATCAGTTCACAGGATAGTTGAAGCAGGCGTCAGTAATCAGGATAGTTGAACCAGACTTCAGTAATCAGGATAGTTGAACCAGACTTCAGTAATCAGGATATTTGAACCAGACGTCAGTTCACAGATAGTTGAACCAGATGTCAGTAATCAGGATAGTTGAACCAGATGTCAGTAATCAGGATAGTTGATCCAGACTTCAGTAATCAGGATAGTTGAAACGAGACTTCAGTTCACAGGATAGTTGAACCAAACGTCAGTAATCAGGATAGTTGAACCAAACGTCAGTAATCTGGATAGTTGAAGCAGGGGTCAGTAATCAGGATAATTGAACCAGACTTCAGTAAAAAGGATAGCTGAATCAGACATAAGTTCACAGGATAGTTGAACCAGACTTCAGTAATCAGGATAGTTGAACCAGACCTCAGTAATCAGGATAGTTGAACCAGATGTCAGTAATCAGGATAGTTGATCCAGACTTCAGTAATCAGGATAGTTGAAACGAGACTTCAGTTCACAGGATAGTTGAACCAAACGTCAGTAATCAGGATAGTTGAACCAAACGTCAGTAATCAGGATAGTTGAAGCAGGGGTCAGTAATCAGGATAATTGAACCAGACTTCAGTAATAAGGATAGCTGAATCAGACATAAGTTCACAGGATAGTTGAACCAGACTTCAGTAATCAGGATAGTTGAACCAGACCTCAGTAATCAGGATAGTTGAATCAGACATCAGTTCACAGGCTAGTCGAAACAGAATTCAGTAATCAGAAAAATTGAACCAGATGTCAGTAATCAGAATAAGTGAACCAGACTCCAGTTCACAGGATAGTTAAACCAGACTCCAGTTCAAAGGATAGTTGAACTAGACGTCAGTAATCAGGATAGTTGAACCAGACTTCAGTTATCAGGATAGTTGAACCAGACTTCAGTAATCAGGATAATTGAACCAGACGTCAGTATTTAGGATAGTTGAACCAGACTTCAGTTATCAGGATAGTTGAACCAGACTTCAGTAATCAGGATAATTGAACCAGACGTCAGTTCTGAGGATAATTGACCCAGAAGTCAGTTCACAGGATAATTGAACCAGACGTCAGTTGACAGGATAGTTGAACCAGAATTCAGTAATCAGAATAATTAAACCAGACTTCAGTTCACAGGGTAGTTGAATCAGATTTTAGTAATCAGGATAATTAAACCACGTATCAGTAAATAGGACAATTGAACCAGACTTCAGTTCACAGGATAGTTGATCCAGACTTCAGTAATCAGGATGGTTGAACCAGACTTCAGTCCTCAGGATAGTTGAAACGAGACTTCAGTTCACAGGGTATTTGAATCAGACTTCAGTAATCAGGATAATTATACCAGATGTTAGTAATCAGGATAGTTGAACCAGACTTCAGTAATCAGGATAATTGAACCAGACTTCAGTTCACAGGATAGTTGAACCAGACGTCAGTAATCAGGATAATTTAACCAGACTTCAGTAATCAGGATATTTGAACCAGACGTCAGTTCACAGATAGTTGAATCAGACTTCAGTAATCAGGATTGTTGAACCAGACTTCAGTAATCAGGATGGTTGAACCAGACTTCAGTTCTCAGTATAGTTGAACCAGACTTCAGCAATCAGGATAGTTGAAACGAGACTTCAGTTAACAGGATAGTTGAACCAGACGTCAGTAATCAGGATAGTTGAACCAGACTTCAGTTCACAGGATAGTTGAAATAGACGTGAGTAATCAGGAGAGTTGAACCAGACTTCAGTAATCAGGATAGTTGAACCAGACTTCAGTTCACAGGATAGTTAAACCAGACATCAGTTCACAGCATAGTTGAACCAGATGTCAGTAATCAGGATAGTTGAACTAGACATCAGTAATCAGGATGGTTGAACTAGACTTCAGTCCTCAGGATAGTTGAACCAGATGTCAGTAATCAGGATAGTTGAACCAGACTTCAGTAATCTGGATAGTTGAACCAGACTTCAGTAATCAGGATATTTGAACCAGACGTCAGTTCACAGATAGTTGAACCAGATGTCAGTAATCAGGATAGTTGAACCAGACTTCAGTAATCAGGATGGTTGAACCAGACTTCAGTCCTCAGGATAGTTAAAATGAGACTTCAGTTCACAGGATAGTTGAACCAGACGTCAGTAATCAGGATAGTAGAAGCAGGGGTCAGTAATCAGGATAGTTGAACCAGACTTCAGTAATAAGGATAGCTGAATCAGACATAAGTTCACAGGATAGTTGAACCAGACTTCAGTAATCAGGATAGTTGAACCAGACCTCAGTAATCAGGATAGTTGAACCAGACATCAGTTCACAGGATAGTTGAACCAGACGTCAGTAATTGGGTTAGTTGAACCAGTTTCAGTAATCAGAAAAATTGAACCAGATGTCAGTAATCAGAATAACTGAAACAGACTCCAGTTCACAGGATAGTTGAACCAGACTTCAGTTCAAAGGATAGTTGAACCAGGCGTCAGTAATCAGGATAGTTGAATCAGAATTCAGCTCGCAGGATAGTTGAATCAGACTTCAGCTCGCAGGATAGTTGAATCAGACTTCAGTTCACAGGATAGTTGAACCAGACTCCAGTTCAAAGGATAGTTGAACTAGAAGTCAGTAATCAGGATAGTTGAATCTGACTTCAGTAATCAGGATAGTCGAACCAGATGTCAGTAATCAGGATAGTTGAACCCGACTTCAGTTATCAGGATAGTTAAACCAGACTTTAGTAATCAGGATAATTGAACCAGACGTCAGTTCTCAGGATAATTGACCCAGAAGTCAGTTCACAGGATAATTGAACCAGACGTCAGTTGACAGGATAGTTGAACCAGAATTCAGTAATCAGAATAATTAAACCAGACTTTAGTTCACAGGATAGTTGAACAAGACTTCAGTAATCAGGATAGTTAAACCAGATTTCAGTAATCAGAATATTTGAACCAGACGTCAGTTCACAGATAGTTGAACCAGATGTCAGTAATCAGGATAGTTGAATCAGACTTCAGTCCTCAGGATAGTTGAAACGAGACTTCAGTTCACAGGATAGTTGAACCAGACTTCAGTAATCAGGATAGTTGAAGCAGGGGTCAGTAATCAGGATAGTTGAACCAGACTTCAGTAATAAGGATAGGTGAATCAGACATAAGTTCACAGGATAGTTGAACCAGACTTTAGTAATCAGGATAGTTAAACCAGACCTCAGTTTACAGGATAGTTGAACCAGACGTCAGTTATTGGGTAAGTTGAACCAGACTTCAGTAATCAGGATAGTTGAACCAGACCTCAGTTCTCAGTATAGTTAAACCAGACTTCAGCAATCAGGATAGTTGAAACGAGACTTCAGTTAACAGGATAGTTGAACCAGACGTCAGTAATCAGGATAGTTGAACCAGACTTCAGGTCACAGGATAGTTGAACCAGACGTGAGTAATCAGGAGAGTTGAACCAGACTCCAGTTCACAGGATAGTTGAACCAGACTTCAGTTCAAAGGATAGTTGAACCAGGCGTCAGTAATCAGGATAGTTGAATCAGAATTCAGCTTGCAGGATAGTTGAATCAGACTTCAGCTCGCAGGATAGTTGAATCAGACTTCAGTTCACAGGATAGTTGAACCAGACTCCAGTTCAAAGGATAGTTGAACTAGAAGTCAGTAATCAGGATAGTTGAATCTGACTTCAGTAATCAGGATAGTCGAACCAGATGTCAGTAATCAGGATAGTTGAACCCAACTTCAGTTATCAGGATAGTTAAACCAGACTTTAGTAATCAGGATAATTGAACCAGACGTCAGTTCTCAGGATAATTGACCCAGAAGTCAGTTCACAGGATAATTGAACCAGACGTCAGTTGACAGGATAGTTGAACCAGAATTCAGTAATCAGAATAATTAAACCAGACTTTAGTTCACAGGATAGTTGAACAAGACTTCAGTAATCAGGATAGTTAAACCAGATTTCAGTAATCAGAATATTTGAACCAGACGTCAGTTCACAGATAGTTGAACCAGATGTCAGTAATCAGGATAGTTGAATCAGACTTCAGTCCTCAGGATAGTTGAAACGAGACTTCAGTTCACAGGATAGTTGAACCAGACTTCAGTAATCAGGATAGTTGAAGCAGGGGTCAGTAATCAGGATAGTTGAACCAGACTTCAGTAATAAGGATAGGTGAATCAGACATAAGTTCACAGGATAGTTGAACCAGACTTTAGTAATCAGGATAGTTAAACCAGACCTCAGTTTACAGGATAGTTGAACCAGACGTCAGTTATTGGGTAAGTTGAACCAGACTTCAGTAATCAGGATAGTTGAACCAGACCTCAGTTCTCAGTATAGTTAAACCAGACTTCAGCAATCAGGATAGTTGAAACGAGACTTCAGTTAACAGGATAGTTGAACCAGACGTCAGTAATCAGGATAGTTGAACCAGACTTCAGGTCACAGGATAGTTGAACAAGACGTGAGTAATCAGGAGAGTTGAACCAGACTTCAGTTCACAGGATAGTTGAACCAGACTTCAGTAATAAGGATAGTTGAAACGAGACTTCAGTAATCAGGATAATTGAACCAGACGTCAGTTCTCAGGATAATTGACCTAGAAGTCAGTTCACAGGATAAATGAACCAGACGTCAGTAGACAGGATAGTTGAACCAGAATTCAGTAATCAGGATAATTAAACCAGACTTCAGTAATTAGGATAGTTGATCCAGACATCAGTTCTCAGGATAGTTGAACCAGAGGTTAGTAATCAGAATAGTTGAACCAGACTTCAGTAATCACGATAGTTGAACCAGACTTCAGTTCACAGGATATTTGAACCAGATTTCAGTAATCTGGATAGTTGAACCAGATGTCAGTAATCAGGATAGTTGAACCAGACTTCAGTTCACAGGATAGTTGAACCAGACATCAGTAATAAGGAAAGTTGAACCAGACTTCAGTTCACAGGATAGTTGAACCAGACTTCATTTCACAAGATAATTGAACCAGACTTCAGTTCAGAGGATAGTTGAACCAGACTTCAGTAATCAGGATAGCTGAACGAGACTTCAGTTCACAGGATAGTTGAACCAGACGTCAGTAATAAGGATAGTTGAACCAGACATCAGTAATCAGGATAGTTGAACCAGACTTCAGTTCACAGGATAATTGAACCAGACTTCAGTTTATAGGATTGTTGAACCAGACATCAGTTCACAGGATAGTTGAACCAGACTTCAAAAATCAGGATAGTTGAATCAGACTTCATTAATCAGGATAGTTGAACCAGACGTCAGTAATCAGGATAGTTGAACCAGACTTCAATAATCAGGATAGTTGAATCAGACTTCAGTAATCAGGATAATTGAACCAGACGTCAGCTGACAGGATAGTTGAACCAGAATTCAGTAATCAGAATAATTAAACCAGACTTAAATTCACAGGGTAGTTGAATTAATAGTAGTAATCAGGATAATTGAACCAGATATCAGTATTCAGGACAATTGAACCAGACTTCAGTTCACAGGATAGTTGAACAAGACATCAGTAATCCGGATAGTTGAACCAGACGTCAGTAATCGGAATAGTTGAACCAGCCTTCAGTTCTCAGGATAGTTGAACCAGATGTCAGTAATCAAGAAAGTTGAACCAGATTTCAGTTCACAGGATAGTTGAACCAGACGTCAGTAATCAGGATAGTTGAACCAGACATCAGTAATCAGTATAGTTGAACCAGATGTCAGTAATCAGGATAGTTGAACCAGATGTCAGTAATCAGGATAGTTGAACCAGACGTCAGTAATCAGGATAGTTGAATCATAAGTCAGTAATCAGGATAGTTGAACCAGACTTTAGTTATCAGGATAGTTGCGCGTGCACGTCCTACTTCAAAAGGTTGAAGCGTTGAACACTGAAACTTGATTTTCTAACAGCACAAAGGCAAATAAACTCAAAGGAAGAGTCTCTTTTTTCTCCGCTGAGGAGCAGGAGATGATCATAAACGTATTTGAGGAATTCCAGACCATAATCATGGAACATCTAACACCGCCACCGCTGTGAGGGCTAGACAAGAAGCATGGCAACATATCAGACAAGTTAAATGAGTAATGCTGCATTCACATGAATATTCACAACGCTTTACTCACGTCATTTTACTCGCCCGACTTTGTTGTTTAATCATTCAATTCATTCGGGCTGGATAGGGGGCGTGGCTTATCTCCATGGAAACAGTTATAACTCCGCCATCCACCATGGAAGAAATAACCACTATTTCTGATTTATACTAGTTGTGGAAATCCAACACATGTTGGAACATCTAATGCCCTCGTGTTTGGGTTCATAACATTAATATCATATATATATATTTATACATAACATCACCCATAGGCTCACACAGCTCGGGGACTTTCATCGACTACGTCTAGATAAATGGATAAAGATCCTCTTTGTTCACATCCATTCGTCTGTGCGTTGACTTTCATAGAATCAACTCGCAATGCAGCATCAGTGTTGGGAAAATGTATCGGCTCATTTTAAGTGCCTCATTCTTTAAATGTGCAAGCTGGCAGTCGGCGTAATGGCATGCATCATCCAATGAGATCTAAAAGAACTATCTCAACTCTTAGATAATATATGTGTGTATTCATGTATGTGAAGATGACCATATAGAACTTTTATTGTATTTACTCGGACATGGCCAGGGAACGTAATAAACACATCCATGAGTTTCACCAAAACCACGATGTTCTGCATCGCCGACACTGTAGAAAAATTTACCATAATGTAGAACAATATACCACACTGTACAACACTGTGGAACAATGTACCACAATGTACAACAATGTACCACACTGTACAACACTGTGGAACAATGTATCACAATGTACAACAATGTACCACAATGTACAACACTGTAGAACAATGTACCACAATGTACAACAATGTACCACACTGTACAACACTGGGGAACAATGTACCACAATGTACAACAATGTACCACACTGTACAACAATGTACCACACTGTACAACACTGTAGAACAATGTACCACAATGTACAACAATGTACCACACTGTACAACACTGTAGAACAATGTACCACAATGTACAACAATGTACCACACTGTACAACACTGGGGAACAATGTACCACAATGTACAACAATGTACCACACTGTACAACACTGTAGAACAATGTACCACAATGTACAACAATGTACCACAATGTACAACACTGTAGAACAATGTACCACAATGTACAACAATGTACCACACTGTACCAAAATGTACAACAATGTACCACAATGTACAACAATGTACCACACTGTACCAAAATGTACAACAATGTACCACACTGTACAACAATGTACCACAATGTACCACACTGTACAACACTGTGGAACAATGTACCACAATGTACAACAATGTACCACAATGTACAACACTGTAGAACAATGTACCACAATGTACAACAATGTACCACACTGTACAACACTGGGGAACAATGTACCACAATGTACAACAATGTACCGCAATGTACCACACTGTACAACACTATACCACACAGTACAACACTGTAGAACAATGTACTACAATGTAGAACAATATACCACACTGTACAACACTGTGGAACAATGTACCACAATGTACAACAATGTACAACACTGTAGAACAATGTACAACAATGTACCACACTGTACCAAAATGTACAACAATGTACCACACTGTACAACACTGTGGAACAATGTACCACAATGTACAACAATGTACCACAATGTACCACACTGTACAACACTATACCACACTGTACAACACTGTGGAACAATGTACCACAATGTACCACACTGTACAACACTATACCACACTGTACAACACTGTAGAACAATGTACCACAATGTACCACAATGTACAACACTGTAGAACAATGTACCACAATGTACAACAATGTACCACACTGTACAACATTGTACCACAATTTACCACACGGTACTACAATGTCTACCAATGTACAACAATGTACCACAGTGTACAACAATGTACCACACTGTACCACAATGTATACCAATGTACAACAATGTACCAGTGTACAACAATGTACCACACTGTAGAACAATGTACCACACTGTACCACAATGTATACCAATGTACAACTATGTACCACAGTGTACACCACTGTAGAACAATGTACCACAGTGTACAACAATGTACCACACTGTACAACAATGTACCAGTGTACACCACTGTAGAACAATGTACCACAGTGTACAACAACGTACCACAATGTACGACACTGTACAACAATGTACCACAATGTACGACACTGTACAACAATGTACCACAATGTACAACAATGTACCACAATGTACAACACTGTAGAACAATGTACCACAATGTACAACAATGTACCACACTGTACAACACTGGGGAACAATGTACCACAATGTACAACAATGTACCACACTGTACAACAATGTACCACACTGTACAACACTGTAGAACAATGTACCACAATGTACAACAATGTACCACACTGTACAACACTGTAGAACAATGTACCACAATGTACAACAATGTACCACACTGTACAACACTGAAGAACAATGTACCACAATGTACAACAATGTACCACACTGTACAACACTGTAGAACAATGTACCACAATGTACAACAATGTACCACAATGTACAACACTGTAGAACAATGTACCACAATGTACAACAATGTACCACACTGTACCAAAATGTACAACAATGTACCACAATGTACAACAATGTACCACACTGTACCAAAATGTACAACAATGTACCACACTGTACAACAATGTACCACAATGTACCACACTGTACAACACTGTGGAACAATGTACCACAATGTACAACAATGTACCACACTGTACAACACTGTGGAACAATGTACCACAATGTACAACAATGTACCACAATGTACAACACTGTAGAACAATGTACCACAATGTACAACAATGTACCACACTGTACAACACTGGGGAACAATGTACCACAATGTACAACAATGTACCGCAATGTACCACACTGTACAACACTATACCACACAGTACAACACTGTAGAACAATGTACTACAATGTAGAACAATATACCACACTGTACAACACTGTGGAACAATGTACCACAATGTACAACAATGTACAACACTGTAGAACAATGTACAACAATGTACCACACTGTACCAAAATGTACAACAATGTACCACACTGTACAACACTGTGGAACAATGTACCACAATGTACAACAATGTACCACAATGTACCACACTGTACAACACTATACCACACTGTACAACACTGTGGAACAATGTACCACAATGTACCACACTGTACAACACTATACCACACTGTACAACACTGTAGAACAATGTACCACAATGTACCACAATTTACAACACTGTAGAACAATGTACCACAATGTACAACAATGTACCACACTGTACAACATTGTACCACAATTTACCACACGGTACTACAATGTCTACCAATGTACAACAATGTACCACAGTGTACAACAATGTACCACACTGTACCACAATGTATACCAATGTACAACAATGTACCAGTGTACAACAATGTACCACACTGTAGAACAATGTACCACACTGTACCACAATGTATACCAATGTACAACTATGTACCACAGTGTACACCACTGTAGAACAATGTACCACAGTGTACAACAATGTACCACACTGTACAACAATGTACCAGTGTACACCACTGTAGAACAATGTACCACAGTGTACAACAACGTACCACAATGTACGACACTGTACAACAATGTACCACAATGTACGACACTGTACAACAATGTACCACAATGTACCACAATGTACAACAATGTACCACAATGTACAACACTGTAGAACAATGTACCACAATGTACAACAATGTACCACACTGTACAACACTGGGGAACAATGTACCACAATGTACAACAATGTACCACACTGTACAACAATGTACCACACTGTACAACACTGTAGAACAATGTACCACAATGTACAACAATGTACCACACTGTACAACACTGTAGAACAATGTACCACAATGTACAACAATGTACCACACTGTACAACACTGGGGAACAATGTACCACAATGTACAACAATGTACCACACTGTACAACACTGTAGAACAATGTACCACAATGTACAACAATGTACCACAATGTACAACACTGTAGAACAATGTACCACAATGTACAACAATGTACCACACTGTACCAAAATGTACAACAATGTACCACAATGTACAACAATGTACCACACTGTACCAAAATGTACAACAATGTACCACACTGTACAACAATGTACCACAATGTACCACACTGTACAACACTGTGGGACAATGTACCACAATGTACAACAATGTACCACACTGTACAACACTGTGGAACAATGTACCACAATGTACAACAATGTACCACAATGTACAACACTGTAGAACAATGTACCACAATGTACAACAATGTACCACACTGTACAACACTGGGGAACAATGTACCACAATGTACAACAATGTACCGCAATGTACCACACTGTACAACACTATACCACACAGTACAACACTGTAGAACAATGTACTACAATGTAGAACAATATACCACACTGTACAACACTGTGGAACAATGTACCACAATGTACAACAATGTACAACACTGTAGAACAATGTACAACAATGTACCACACTGTACCAAAATGTACAACAATGTACCACACTGTACAACACTGTGGAACAATGTACCACAATGTACAACAATGTACCACAATGTACCACACTGTACAACACTATACCACACTGTACAACACTGTGGAACAATGTACCACAATGTACCACACTGTACAACACTATACCACACTGTACAACACTGTAGAACAATGTACCACAATGTACCACAATGTACAACACTGTAGAACAATGTACCACAATGTACAACAATGTACCACACTGTACAACATTGTACCACAATTTACCACACGGTACTACAATGTCTACCAATGTACAACAATGTACCACAGTGTACAACAATGTACCACACTGTACCACAATGTATACCAATGTACAACAATGTACCAGTGTACAACAATGTACCACACTGTAGAACAATGTACCACACTGTACCACAATGTATACCAATGTACAACTATGTACCACAGTGTACACCACTGTAGAACAATGTACCACAGTGTACAACAATGTACCACACTGTACAACAATGTACCAGTGTAAACCACTGTAGAACAATGTACCACAGTGTACAACAACGTACCACAATGTACGACACTGTACAACAATGTACCACAATGTACGACACTGTACAACAATGTACCACAATGTACCACAATGTACAACAATGTACCACAGTGTACACCACTGTAGAACAATGTACCACAATGTACCACAATGTACCACACTGTACAACAATGTACCACAGTGTACACCACTGTAGAACAATGTACCACAGTGTACAACAATGTACAACAAACTGTGTGTTCAATGTAGGCTCCAGAAGTAATTGATTCCTTGAGGGCAGAATGGAAGGCGCTCGTACAGGAAGTCGTCATCACGTCATAAGAACTCTCTCACTATGAAACATTAATATAACTAATATCACTTCTTCAATGAGGAAGGGAGCGGCCACTTTCTTCAGGGGGCGTGGCCAGATTATCCAGCTAGACTGAATGAGCCTGCGCTGGAGCAGGTTCAAATTTTTTGATGTGTTGCTATGGTGATTTTGACAAACTTGCTTCGAGGAACCAAAAATCCTGACTTGTGTAATCTCATCAAATTATCCCGCTAACTTCATTAGCCAGGTACGAGAAATAAGGCCCTGTCCTTCCATCCTCCAATCACATCTCCTCTCTTGCAGCAGTGACCTCCCCCTCTGCATATCGGCTGTTATCCTGCTGCCTCCGCTCTCACCTAACAATGTACCACACTGTACAACACTGTGGAACAATGTATCACAATGTACAACAATGTACCACAATGTACAACACTGTAGAACAATGTACCACAATGTACAACAATGTACCACACTGTACAACACTGGGGAACAATGTACCACAATGTACAACAATGTACCACACTGTACAACAATGTACCACACTGTACAACACTGTAGAACAATGTACCACAATGTACAACAATGTACCACACTGTACAACACTGTACAACAATGTACCACACTGTACAACAATGTACCACAATGTACAACACTGTAGAACAATGTACCACAATGTACAACAATGTACCACACTGTACCAAAATGTACAACAATGTACCACAATGTACAACAATGTACCACACTGTACCAAAATGTACAACAATGTACCACACTGTACAACAATGTACCACAATGTACCACACTGTACAACACTGTGGAACAATGTACCACAATGTACAACAATGTACCACACTGTACAACACTGTGGAACAATGTACCACAATGTACAACAATGTACCACAATGTACAACACTGTAGAACAATGTACCACAATGTACAACAATGTACCACACTGTACAACACTGGGGAACAATGTACCACAATGTACAACAATGTACCACAATGTACCACACTGTACAACACTATACCACACAGTACAACACTGTAGAACAATGTACCACAATGTACAACAATGTACCACACTGTACAACACTGGGGAACAATGTACCACAATGTACAACAATGTACCACAATGTACCACACTGTACAACACTATACCACACAGTACAACACTGTAGAACAATGTACTACAATGTAGAACAATATACCACACTGTACAACACTGTGGAACAATGTACCACAATGTACAACAATGTACAACACTGTAGAACAATGTACAACAATGTACCACACTGTACCAAAATGTACAACAATGTACCACACTGTACAACACTGTGGAACAATGTACCACAATGTACAACAATGTACCACAATGTACCACACTGTACAACACTATACCACACTGTAAAACACTGTGGAACAATGTACCACAATGTACCACACTGTACAACACTATACCACACTGTACAACACTGTAGAACAATGTACCACAATGTACCACAATGTACAACACTGTAGAACAATGTACCACAATGTACAACAATGTACCACACTGTACAACATTGTACCACAATTTACCACACGGTACTACAATGTCTACCAATGTACAACAATGTACCACAGTGTACAACAATGTACCACACTGTACCACAATGTATACCAATGTACAACAATGTACCAGTGTACAACAATGTACCACACTGTAGAACAATGTACCACACTGTACCACAATGTATACCAATGTACAACTATGTACCACACTGTACAACAATGTACCACAGTGTACACCACTGTAGAACAATGTACCACAGTGTACAACAATGTACCACACTGTACCACACTGTACAACAATGTACCAGTGTACACCACTGTAGAACAATGTACCACAGTGTACAACAACGTACCACAATGTACGACACTGTACAACAATGTACCACAATGTACGACACTGTACAACAATGTACCACAATGTAACACAATGTACAACAATGTACCACAGTGTACACCACTGTAGAACAATGTACCACAATGTACCACAATGTACCACACTGTACAACAATGTACCACAGTGTACACCACTGTAGAACAATGTACCACAGTGTACAACAATGTACAACAAACTGTGTGTTCAATGTAGGCTCCAGAAGTAATTGATTCCTTGAGGGCAGAATGGAAGGCGCTCGTACAGGAAGTCGTCATCACGTCATAAGAACTCTCTCACTATGAAACATTAATATAACTAATATCACTTCTTCAATGAGGAAGGGAGCGGCCACTTTCTTCAGGGGGCGTGGCCAGATTATCCAGCTAGACTGAATGAGCCTGTGCTGGAGCAGGTTCAAATTTTTTGATGTGTTGCTATGGTGATTTTGACAAACTTGCTTCGAGGAACCAAAAATCCTGACTTGTGTAATCTCATCAAATTATCCCGCTAACTTCATTAGCCAGGTACGAGAAATAAGGCCCTGTCCTTCCATCCTCCAATCACATCTCCTCTCTTGCAGCAGTGACCTCCCCCTCTGCATATCGGCTGTTATCCTGCTGCCTCCGCTCTCACCTACAATTGTATTATTTATTAAAGTGAATGTGTGTGTGTGTGTGTGTGTGTGTGTGGGGGGGGGGGGGGGGGGGGTGACGGATGTTGACCTTAGCTTAATTTAATCCGGCACTCTATTTCACTGTGCTCTCATGAATGCAACCAGAAGCTTTATCTTGTCAAACACAATATTATTAGTGTTAGAATGTGTATGCATGCAGAAACAGCCCACCTCTGCCTTATTAAATCTATTTTGACCATCACAGCCTTGAACTACGGAAGCCCCGAGCAGAGCACTTTGCTCTTTGCTAAGGTCTCGTACTATCACAAGTTGGCTCCTTGATTAACTCCGTAGGGATACTCATGCATTGATGTTATTAAGTTTGCAATGTGCACATTTGAGTGGGTCCACTCTGTAATTTGATGAACTGAAATGAAAAATCCCCATTCTGCCCCTAGCAACAGTTACCGGATATAACTTCAGAACTGCCCACCTCTCCGCTTGGAGAAACATCGCAGCCAATCAGAGCTTAACGTCATCATCGTGTGCTGGAGCCAGGACAACGTTGATAGAGAAATGGCAACAAATGTGAATAACATTGATGCAGCTGTACAAAATGTTGTGAGTTTACCTACATAAAAATTAACTATTGACCGACCAGGCCCGGATATTAGGAAAAGCCTTGTAATCTAGGTCTGACATAGGCAGATATTACATATTTCCTCTCTGTTGTAAACAATTAACAATAGAGTAGACCAACTCAATACCCAGGAAGGTGAGCAACTCCATGGCCTCGTTGTCTCAAATTGATGCGCTATTTAATTTGCGATCAAGTCATTCAATGTGTCAACATCCACCGCTTATCCTCATTAGGGTCGCGGGGCGCTGGAGCCTATCCCAGCTGACATAGGGCGAAGGCAGGGGACACCCTGGACAGGCCGCCAGTCCATCGAGGGCACATGTAGGGACATACAACCATTCACTCTCACATTCACACCTATGGGACATTTAGAGATCAATTAACCTGCAGCATGTCTTTGGACTGTGGGAGGAAGCCGGAGAGCCTGGAGAGAACCCACGCTGCCATGGGGAGAACATGCAAACTCCACACCTTCTGTGGACCGCTCCGACAGGGAATCGAACCCGCGGCCCTCTTGCTGTGAGGCGACAGTGCTAGCCACTACACCACCGTGCAGCCCTGTGTCAACATCAATTTTAATAAAAGGCAAAACTAAAACATATCAAACCTGCTCGGGGCGCCTTAATGGCAAAGCATCATATTTCAGTTTGAAACCAAGTGGTGCACCGACCTACCGACCGTTCAGCTCGGCCATCCCTACTGTAGAGCCGGACCGTTAGCGTGGCTACAAAGTAAACCTTAAGCTATCTGTAGGATTTAGTGGCCTCTAGCGGTGACCTTCAGGCACACTACAGTAGAAATGTGACGAACTCTGTGAAGATGACCCACTTCCTGTGGAGACAGGAAGGGCTCATTCTTCATACCTGAGACCAACTGAGCCCTGTCTGTCAGCAGAGGGAAACTCAAATGGATTGCCCACTTGCCTATCAGCAGATGATCAGATGGCAGCGCTGCCATACATCCAATCTGTGGCCGTAACAGCTTCGGCACGTCAACTAGCATTCAGCTGGCTCTTTTCTAACTGCTTGAGGTTTGGCTCAAAAACCACAGTGCAATGCCACGGACTAAAACCGAGGTTCTGATCTTTGGTCGGGAACATCATAAACTACAGATACAGCCCTCCATTTCAGTGTTAAGTCTGTGGCGGAGAACCTTGGGATGACCTCTGCCACCTATCCTTTGAGCAGCAATTACAATTAAGAAACATCTGTAGGACAAGACATAAGCTCAATTTTAATGAGACTGAAAAATATCATACATGCTTTTTATATGATACCTGCTTGAACTCCCATCCATTCCCACAGAATAGCAAAATGGTCGGCCAGATGGTCTTGTCAGATCACTTAGATTGTAGCATCACTGCACTAGTTGCCCATTACCTGGAATGAACTCCACAATTCTATTAATTATCTTCGAGGACATTCATGATATTCTACAATATCATATCAAAGACTTTTTAATCCCTTACAGCCCAGCCAAGCCCGTAAAATCAGCTGACCAGAACCAGCAACTCTTGTGTTAAGTTACAGGTTTTTTTTAAAGGAGTCTGGTTTTAGCTATTTATTATTGTTTCTGCTGGGTTAAGAAATTGGGATGGATTTATTTATTTCTTGTTTTATTACCATTTATGGACCAAACAATCAATCAATTAGTCCAACAAAATCTATTGGGATTCATCAAATGTATACATCTCTTCCAAATGGCTTGTTAACTTAGTTTAGATGATATGAGGAGAGGTGGAAATATGTACAAATATTAAGGAACGTTCATTCACTCCCCTCGTGATTTATGCCTAAGGCCTGTTAACAAATTGGATCGCAATGGTTTTGTCATTTTTAATAAGTGGGTCCTCATAGAAAGAGTTTTCTAAAGCACAGTTGTTGAGTGACGTTGTGTTTTAAACAAACTAACCAACCATGAAACTGAAACTTTAACTGTGTTAAATTAATGTCTGTTCAAAAGGAATGTCAAAAAGTTCATTCGTTGTAGCTTTTTATTTGCTTCTGCTTTTCGGTGATTTATTTTTTGTCGTAAACTATTGAACGTCAACAGATTAATTAATAATGAAAATACATGTCATCATTAATTCCATTGGTCGATACGCTGATTGATTTCCACATTAAGTCATTTGAGCAAAAGTTTGTTGTGTTACACCGTCGCTGCAGAGCAATCTGCATCCCATAAACAGCAAGTTACTTCATAATGGAACCTCAAAGCCTCAAACCCGTTCTCCACTCAGGGTCCTGATGTGAACCCTTCAATCGGACCGCCAGGTGACCACGTGTGGAATACAGCGTCTCCAGTGACACAGTGCGCTAATATACATTTAGCAGAACAGCACAGGTGTATTTAAAGACAAGAATGATGGCTGCTTTCCACTATGGGCAGGTCAGAGTAGTTATAGTTATTAATAACACCCGTGTCCTGTCGCGGCCAGCCGAAACGTCCGCTGTGAAGAAGGTTCGGTTCTCATCGACGCCTTTTGAAACCTGGCATCTTCAAAATGGCTACTTTTTAACCAGACCCATTTTTTCACGGATCAGTGACGCGTTCTCCAAAATCATTGAGTGCGTTTTTAGATGTTTGTATTGACCATAAAGGAGGGGGGGTTGTATGAGGTGATTATGCCCAGTGCTCATCCACATAGTGCTGCTGTCGGCAAATCAATATCTGTTTGTGATATCAAAAATAACTTTTCAGAACCGGGGGTGGGGGGGTCTTTTATATAAGGCAGTATCTGCAAGACACCTTTGGGCCACACAAGGGAACCTGCATGTCCGTATTGTTGTGATAATGGTCGTCTACTAATAACATTGCATCTCAAAGTAAAGGCTAGCGTACATTCCTTTGTTGGACTGATGTGAAAATTAAGTCTAATAAAGAGGATACAAAGAGTGCGATTTTTTCAAAATGGCTGGGGTACCATGTTGCCGGTTAAAATGTCCACAGTTGTTCGTGATTTATTCATAAGGCCTGTTTATGAATAATGTTTTCAAGTGAGTCCTCATAGAAAAAGGTTTTCTAAAACACTGTTGTTGTGTACGACTAACCAACCACAGCAGCTCCTGTGTTGATGGCTTTTATGTGTTTCATATATCGTTGTAAACTAATTATAATTGGGCTTTGGAAACTGGTGGCTTTGAAGACAGCGGAGCCTACGGCTTCAAGATAAAGAGCTGAAAATATACTAAATATAGCGTACACTTGAAACTAAAAAAAGGAATGGCTGCTGGCCCGTTCACAGCAGTGCATTGAACTCCATCTTCTAGTACACACTACTATTGAGAAGTACCTCATACTTCAAAAACAATATGAACGGACCCTTTAAGTGCATGAATTTTCTCAACGAAGGCTTTGAGCAATATGTATTGCTTCATTCTAAATCCCCAAAATATGAAGATGCATGAGCAGGCCCGTAGAGATCACCCCCGCACTGCGGGGGGGCCTCGCAGGGTAAGGGGGCATTGCGTGGCAATTTTTTTTTTTTAATCCAACACTAGCCAGCGCACTCGGCCGTATTGCGGCTAAGTGTCGGCTGACTCGGCTGTGTTCCGGCTCGATGCGGCCAAATGTGAGCCACCTTTGGCACATTTCAGTGTTGCCATGTCTGGCCCAGGTGTAGCTGTTACGGACATGGGCAGATTCTGTCTTAGACATGGCAACCGGTTTATCGGCTGCCGAATCTGGGCCGAATAATGTAATAAATAAATAATATTACATTACGTAATAACATTAAGATATCCCTCAAAGTTGTCTCTCTCATATAAAGCTACACAATAAAAAAAAGTATTTTAAACTGGCTTTATAAGTTTTAAATAATAGTTGTAAAGGCAATCGTAACAGGCAACCACTAGGGCCTCCTGCTACGTGGACTGGTGTTATTGTTGGGCCGCGGTGTATTCTGGGAGAACTACGAGGAAATTTCTCTTGAGTGGTGCCCAAAAGCGGCATTCAAAACAGGACATTTCTGAATTAAATGCCAAACTTCCCAACATTAGAAGTCTTTTTCGACCAGCTGGTGAAGGATGCACTCATCTGCCAGAAGAGACAGGTATTGTACTGTTTGCTATAGCTAACATTACCACGTAGCTAACGTTATACTTTGACAGCTGTACTGCTCTGTCTATGTGTTGTGCTTGAAAATACATTAACCTTATTAAACCTATGCTCTCACTATACCCCCTGCGCCCATTATCGGACACGTTTCCTTAATTATCTCCACAACCACATCGTTGTTTAACTTCATTTCACGTTGTCCAACACTGCAACCCTTTTGAGAAGACAACGGCTCTGTACACAATAATAAAAGTAACCGTTAAGTAAGAAAGGTCATTTTCCAAGCTAAAACTGATCAAAACATATCTCAGAAGCTCCATGTCACAAGAGAGGCTGTCAGGTCTGGCCATCCTTAGCATAGAGAATAAACATCAGTTTAGATGTAAAGAGCGTGGTTAAAGACTTTGCACACAGATTTGCTAAAAGACGCGCACATGTGTATTCAAATGCAAACCTGTAGAAAGTAGCCTACCGGTGTATCGACTATATGTAGGCATATTTGTTATGTTGTTGTAACATATGTTCTGTTTGAGCTGTTTGATAGGCCCTAGCATATGTTTTGTTTCTGTTGGAATACATTTGTTCTCTGTTTGAGCTGTTTTTTCTGATTGAATAAATTTCCCTCAAAAGAAAAGCTTGGGTCCTGTTCGTTTATCTTTGGATAATGACCGCCGGACAATACATTATCCCTTACATATGGGGGGAAGGGGGGGGCCCTCTCAGGGTTATTCTGCAGGGGGGCCTCATGTGTTTCTGTTACGGCACTGTGCATGAGGTTCTTTTCATTGAACAGTAGTGATATGGAAAAGGCAATCACACAATCACACATTTGTATCCATCTTCTCAGGTAATGCCGTGCTTTCGAATGGAGTGGAAAGTCTTACTGGGATGAAAAAAGAAAGAATAGAAAAAATTCAAAAGTCAAAACCCGTATTGGACTCCCACTTGTCAGAATATACAACGTGTCCCTCCAGCTGAACATGAGGAGCCAGACGCTCACACTGCCACAAGCCGGCGGGCTGATGACCAGGCTTGTGATACGATACACAAAGGTGTGTGTCACACACACAGTACGCACACGTGGTGTTGAACGAACTGCTTGAGACATTTCATACCAAGTAAATGTGTTTTTTGAGTGTCAGCAGTGGCTTCACAGGGGAAAACCTCAAAGCATCTCAGCGCGAGTATGTGAGCCATTCAAAAGCTGAATGAAGTGTTCTCAAGTCTTTATATTCTTAGTTTGGATCAATGGACAAATGGCATTTCTTTATTAATCCAATCATCCACCGGATAATAATTTGGTGATGGGACGAAGAATTCGTGGACTGTGAGAACGAGATGCTTTCTGTGTGTGCTCTTGACCACCAAAATAAAATGTCTTTTACAGTGAACACTTGGCGTGACACGGTAGGACAACACGTAAAACCCTACTTTGGCATTTCATTCATTTTGACCGTTTTACTGAAGATTTTATTCTACTCATTACAAAAAGAGCGAAAACACTGCCAGCGAGGAAGATCTTGGGTCAATAAGAATGAGAATAAATATGAAACGTAATGCATAGCATACCCTCTGAACCTGAAAGAAGTTGAAATCAAAAGCTACAACAAAGCCTCTGAGCTAGAGCCGAGCAACATTAGAACAAATTGGTGAAACACAGAAATCAATGTGTGAAAATTCTGTGTACAACACACAAAAAAGCCGAACAGCATATACTTGTGTAACAGATTTTCATTGTAAAAGCCTTACACACACACACACACACACACACACACACAGACAGATAGCAATCAGGCTCCATGTGCAGAGCACACAAGCACTTGTGCGACGCATGCACGCAAACCGGCATGCAGCATCTTGCTGGTGAACGCATCCATACAGCTGCATGTGCACGCTCAGGTCTCACACTGAGAGGCAGCGAGGGAACACTATTCCAGGCAGGATGGGGTAGTCTTATTGGCTACTGCATGTCATGCTGCATGCATGTGCAGCCTGGGGGAGGCAGGAGAGGGGAGACACTGCATTAAAAAAAGGCAGGATATCCCTGTGAGTGTGAGTGTGTGTGTGTGTGAGAGCAGAGAGAGGAGGCATGCAGCCAATCAATTCACCTGCACCAACCAGGGAGGGTGAACAACTGTAAGATAAGTCGGCTGTGCTACATGAAGAGGGTTCCCTCCTCCTGCTGACATATGTGGCTTCCCCAAAACAAGCCGGCTTCCTTCATTCACAAATGATGGCTGCTGCTGCACCGTCACCACGGCTCTGATGGAGGTATAGGGGGGACCTAGCATGCACAGGCCCGGCCTGACACGCGCGTGCGTGCGTGTGTGTGTGTGTGTGTGTGTGAGCGCAATGGGGTGTGTGGGGGGGAATAAAGGAAAAGCCCTCACCTTCAGCGTCGTGTTCGGGTAGCTCACGGGCACCTTATGGAAGGTGCTGTTGGAGAGCACCGCCTGCCCGATGTCCTCAAAGATGGTGACGATGTCGTCCAGGAGGCAGCGCTTGTCCCGGTGCCTCAGCACGCAGAGGTGCGCGAACGTGTAGTTGAACCCTTTGTAATTGACGTACAGTTCCAGCACCTGCTTGTGGACCCGCAGGACCTGGTCGGCGAGCTCCAGGATGTTCCCTCCGGACCGGGCGAGCAGGATGAGCCTGCCGTATCTGCCCGGCGTGTGCAGGTCCGAGTACAGCTTGTGCTTCGACTGGTCGATGGGGAACAGGCTGTTGGCGAGGCTGCGCTCGATCTTGGCGAGGCTGTGGGTCGGCGCGACCAGCACCTCCAGGTCCGTCTCCGGCGTGAATCGGCTGAGCACGGTGGACCCGAAGATGATGGTGAGGACCGCGGGGACGGTGAGGAAGAACACGGGGTGCCTGCTAACGAATAAGCCCAGCCAGTAGAACGAAGCCTTGAGCCCTCTGTGGATCACCTGCCGCAGCATCCTCCACAGAGTCGCGCTCGCAGATGTCCCGTCTCCTCCGATGAAGCACATGTGACATCAGACTCCCCCCCGCCCCCCCCGGCTTAGTCCAATTCGTTAAGAGAATTACACCAGGCTACACTGCCGTCCACGCACGCACACACGCACACACGCGCGCACTCACTCGCACACATATCACAACAGCTGGAGAAGAACGAGCCCCAGCACTGCAGCAAACACGGACGGACACAAAACACACACACACACACACGCTCGCCCACACACACGCACGCACACGCACAGACGGGGCGGACGGTCAGAGAGCCATCCCGCATCAGCCGATTGAGATCGAGTCCGCGTTGTCTGATTCTCAGGCCATCCTCCCGCGTGTGAGGTGGAGGGAGCGGCGGGGGGAGGGGGGGGGGGGGGGACGGGGGGGACGCGAGTCCTCTCCGTCGCCGCACCGGCTGCAGTGGCAGCGACGAGCCGCGGCGGCGTGAGGTGCATGCGTGTGCGTCCCTCTCACCTAGCTGTAACCATGTGGTGGGGTGGAAGCAGGAGGGGGGTGGAGCTGGAGGGGGGAGGGGGTGCTGCCTGGTTATTTTAGGAACAGTGGAGGCAACAGGCACCGTGACAGTTGTTCAAATGTGCCCACTGCTGGTGGCCCGATGAGTCAGTGGCTCCGTGGATGAGGGGGGGGCACCTTGTGTTCATGCAGGCCGGGCGGGCGGTGTGCCCATCACTACTAAACGCCTTATTCTAATGTACACATTACACAAACAGGTATTCAAACACACTTGTACTTCTACCTTCGTGAGGACACTCATTGACATAATGCATCCCATAGCCCCTTCACCCATCACTACTAAATGCCCGATGCCCAACTCTCACCCTAAGCCTAAGCCTAACTCTAAACTGAACCTAAAAAACAAAGGCCTTCTAGAATAAGTGTGGACTGGCGAACCAATCCTTACTGCCCAAAGAAATATACTCACTAAAACTCCAGCTGGTACTCACAGAGATAGCTGAACAGTACACATGCCTGTTATTACCACCTCTGTTAATACTCCGACCTCAGGGAGTCTAACACCCCTACAGTCGAAGCAAGACCATCATATGTCAGAATCAGAACTGTTTACTGCCAAGTACCTTACACATACAAGGAATTTGACATGCTGAAATGTGCATAACAATAAACAAAAAACACAGTGCAATCATTTGTAATATCATTGTTAGTGTTCACAAGCACAGCAATAATGCTTTTTCTTTACGAAGTTACTAGAAATTAGTAAATCATTTCAACAGTGCAATTTGCTTTATAAAAACCCAAATGGTCTGTCAGACTGTCTTGCTTATTAATCAAGGACGTTTTTATGCCAGCATTGTCGTAATGCCACTGTGGTTTCATCACTAAATAAATACACACAAGCATGTATATGGCAGCCTCCATATCTTGACTAGATCCCCGGGTATACAGTATTTATTGCCAATGTGAACATGTTGTTTAACTAAATGATATCCATTTGGCCACCTTTCTGATGGGTAATGAGTAATAGTATTGTTCTAAAGCATACAGCATGAAGCACACCCTGCTCCATCATTTACTAAATGAACATCGTGCTGTATTGAAGAAAACGTGACTCTAGCAATTGAGACCATAAACTCATGTTTACTGAGGGAATACATCAAATGAGTATTTTTTTTTTATTATCATAGACTTCTATGCCATTGGACTTTCTTTTGCAACTGGAGGAGTCGCCCCCTGATGACCATGAGAAAGAATACAGGTTTAAGGCGTATCTGCATTGAATTGGGTTGTCTGCTGAATGTCAGTTAGTTTGTGATGAAACTCAAATCTGTTGACAAATATGCACTATGTTCGCATGATATCAACTGACATATTAAAAAGGTAATAAAGGGGCAATCTAGCCTTTATCAATCAAGTCCTAAATACGGATGCAGCACTAAAAATCCTAAATTTTCCATCGGTCGAATGCACCTTCAAAACTTAATTTTGACAAGATTAGGTAAACATGCAGGAGGCCATGGAGCCCCGGAGCTATCGCCCACTTTCTTGGTAACGCAGCCTGGGGGTGCATAACGCTTTTCTTAAAAACAATAAGTAATAATTAGTGCTGATAACAGTATCTGGCCCACTCACGTAGCTGCCTGCTTGTTGACCAGTTTCACAGACAAGTATTAAACCTCGTCCTGGTCTAACGTCTTCGAGTGAACATCTCGTCACTGAAAAATCCATTTCAGCTCCGGATTAGGATTAACTCACTTGTCACACTGTACATACCGCCTGTATACTCAGTGGTGATCATTCCCTGTGTGTGCACAGACGAAAAGCCACTGAAGAATCCCCCAGACCCAAAACCTCATTTGTACGTGTTGGACACTGCATGGCGCCATTGCTGTTGCCCGAGACCGTTATCTGCCTTGGTAGAGGAGGATTCCAAGCAGCGCCTCCTTGTAGGAACAGCAGCAGTGGAGAAGCTGCATAAAAAGTAGGGCATGTACAGTCGCTACTTCTGCTCCTGAATAATTTCTTGTCATGAGCAGAACCTCATTCAGCACTCTACCTAACGGGCCTCCTGAGTGCACAACGTGGCAGCCTCATTTATTCTCATTTGTTCCCTTTGATTGTCAGGAGCTATTCGGAGGCATTTGTTATTTGAAATGAACACAAAGAACTCTGCCAAATTCTCGGCCGTGCACTTTTGTTAAACAAATCATTATTTGGAATTTCAGTGTTCCAAAAAAGTCATTCTTCGTAGCTGCCTCCTTAACTGAGTGCTTGAGATAAAAAACCTTCCTTTGCCTTCACAAAAAGCTTGGCATCAAAGATAGTTGGCACAGTGCCATACAACTGGTGTTACACCTAATGTTAATGAATTTCAATTTAGCAGTTCATTGTCACGCCGTCGTAAATATGCTCTGTTATGATATGGTTGTCATACCGCATGCTTCTGCTAATGCATTGCTTAAGCATGACACCACATCTGTACTCACTCTTTACAGTAGCACAAATGCTTTATGGATTTCTGCCCTAAGTAGCGAAGAACATACTATGTACTCATTCTTTTCTCCTTCCAGACAGTCAATTCTGCCCTGTGAAAGAACTTAATTAAAGGTCGCACAATGACCACATTCCATTTGTTCTCTGATTGGAGGCCAAGTGCCTCCTTTAGAAGCCAAAGTCGCTGGTCAATGGGGAGAGGGTCACTAATGGTAACCTTGTAAAAGTATTATGA
This sequence comes from Cyclopterus lumpus, assembly GCF_009769545.1. Taxonomy (NCBI): domain Eukaryota; kingdom Metazoa; phylum Chordata; class Actinopteri; order Perciformes; family Cyclopteridae; genus Cyclopterus; species Cyclopterus lumpus. The sequence continues at coordinate 21,462,156 of NC_046989.1, forward strand.
CAATATTCTGCATTAAACCTACGATGTTTACGTATCTACGTAACATTTCAAAAATCAGGCACATCTTGTCTCAAAAAGATGCAGAAAAGCTGGTTCACGCGTTTGTTACTTCCAGACTAGATTACTGCAACTCCTTATTATCAGGCTGCTCTAATAAGTCTCTTAAATCCCTCCAGTTGATCCAGAATGCTGCAGCTCGTGTACTCACACAAACTAAGAAAAGAGATCACATGACTCCTGTATTAGCTGCTCTGCACTGGCTCCCTGTAAAATCAAGAATCACATTTAAAATTCTTCTCCTCACCTACAAAGCCTTGATTGGTGATGCACCATCATATCTTAAGGAGCTTGTAGTACCATATTGCCCCACTAGAGAGCTGTGCTCACTAAATGCGGGGCTACTTGTGGTTCCTAGAGTCCTAAAAAGTAGGATGGGAGCCAGAGCCTTCAGTTATCAAGCTCCTCTTTTATGGAACCAGCTTCCACTTTCAGTCCTGGAGGCAGACACAGTCACCTCATTTAAGAATAGACTTAAGACTTTCCTCTTTAATAGTGCTTATAGTTAGGGCTGAATCAGGTTTGCCCTGGTCGAGCCCCTTGATATGCTGCTATAGGCTTATAGGCTGCTGGGGGATGTTTTAGGATACACTGAGCACCTCTCTCCTCTTCTCTCTCTCCTTATGGATGAATTTGCATCTCTCCATTGCACCTTATTAACTCTGCTTCTTCCCCGGAGTCGTTGTGACTTCACGTCTCATAGGGTCCATTGGACCTGGAGGTGTCTGATGCCTGGTGAACCGGCCTCCTGCCTTGGCCCTGCTGATGCCCCGCCCCCCCTCCTCTCTACCTCCTTCTGTTTCATGGATTGGAGTTCCATTCATACATTGTCATATTCATGGAATGTGTTTATGTAACTCTGTAACTCTGTTCATTCTGTACACATGACATCTATTGCTTCTGTCCATCCGGCGAGAGGGATCCTCCTCTGTTGCTCTCCTGAAGGTTTCTTCCCTTTTTTCCCTGTGAAAGGTTATTTTTGGGAGTTTTTCCTGATTCGATGTGAGGTCAAAAGGTCAGGGATGTCGTATGTGTACAGATTGTAAAGCCCTCTGAGGCAAATTTGTAATTTGTGATATTGGCCTATACAAAATAAACTGAATTGAATTAAACCAGTGTATACATAATTGCTTTTTTTTGTAATTGATGGTGGATGTGTGTCACTATACACATTCTTTTCATTTACTCTGGATCCAAGCCAAAACCAAAGGAAAATTAGGTCACCTAAATACAGTTTAGCTGATATGGCAAAAGTCATATGCGGAGAGGAATATGCATATTTCTTTGTGTCAGACTGGGAAACCCATGAAAAACATGCTGTGTTCACACCAAAACACTCAGTGAATTCCTTCATTGTGTTAAAGTGGCAGCGTGTTCATTCGAGTCACTCGTGCTAGACGCGCCAAGAGGAGGGGCTTAGCTCCATGGATACCAAATGGGCTTGGCTGTATCCCAAAACAAAAACAAACCAATTTTGATCAAAATGCTGAAATGAAATAACAACATAATGATGTGTAAAATTCTGGTTATCTGAATGGAGCTTGGATTGATTAAGGCTTGTCTTTGCTAACATTGTAGCTGCTTCATCAACAATCACAATTCGGCGTATTTGCGTCTTTGCATTTACTTTGCATGTAATTGCACTAAAAGTGCACTTTGCCTTTGGTGAGAACACCGAAAGTTAAGGTCCCCTTGACACCCTGAAACCTCACTGTGTGTATGTAGCCTCTAAGGCCGAACAAATATGGAGGCTCCAGCGACCCTAAATAGGATACGCGGTTCGGATAATGGAATGGATCAAACAGCATTTGTAATATCATTACTTTCATAGCAATCAGTAATGATAATTAAAAGGGTTAAGTGGATCAGTATGTTAAATACAATTATTTTAAAATGCTCTGCTTGCCCAGCACCAATAAAAGAAAGACACAAGTTAGCAACTAGCATGTGAACATAGTGGGATGTATTTTGCAGATACTTCCATCTGAAGTTGGTGGAGACCAAAACCAGAGCTAAAATAGGGGTACTATTGTATTTCCAATCAACAGGTGACATGTGTACAGTAATATTGCTTCACAACTACTGGGGGTGTGAATTAAGCAACTCTTTGCTGATAGATTTACTATTTTTTACTATTTCATCCAAATGTGAATGCTGCCCACCAAATCAGGTGGGGTTTTGTATGTTGTAGGTTTGTTGCCTTTCCACAACAGAACTACAGACTCGCCACAAGTGTGAAACAAAGGATGTTTTTTGGGGGCCTGAGACCAATGAATTCATTTTGTGTTTGCGTTGATGTGTGTTTATACGCGTTGGCTTCAGCCATTCAAATGAGGCATGCTTCTGAGCGTGTGCCTTCCAGCCTGTTCTGTGTGCATGTGAGTGTCAGGTCTGTGTCACTTCATAAAAGGGATTTCCTGCCCGAAGGCTTGTTTTCCCAAATGCTGCCGATGTCCTGTAATCCTGCAGGTGCTCCAAGGGCTCAAAGCCATTCGTCAGCACCTCCACAAAGACTCGCACCAACACACTGACTGTAAATAATTGTTTATGAAATCACATTACATACATGTCCATAATCTCACTGGTTGCTGTGTTGGACCTCAATTTTCCCCTTTTGGAACACAGCTTAGATAAATTGTCTTGTTCTATGTTGGCTTGAATAGATACATGGGTCCTTAGGTTGTTGGCAATGTTTAATATTTGACATTATCTACTGCTTATTCAGATTATTTTTTTTAAAAGTTCTGTAGGGCGTTAAAGTTTTGCCTTGAGGAGAACCCCAGTTATTTTTAGGCTGGGGCTCATTTCCAAAGCTTTTGCAGACTAAAGACCTTAACACACCGGGGACATAACGAATAAAAGACACAAATATGTGAAACCCTCCAATTATATATTTAGGGCTTTTATTGTGAAAAGTAAGGAGCGGATCTGGTATTCGCTGCCTTTTTCAAGGTTTTAAGGAATAATAAAGTTTGCCATCTTGGTTCGGACTACGGAGCCTCCGTGCTGTTGTTTCACACATTTAACTTAAACAGTTGCACACATGCCTTAATTGGCGATGAAAAAGCGCCAAGAAATTCTGCATTTTGCAATGTAATAAGAAAAACACACAAAACAACTTCACTGTTAAGCTTCAGTTGATCATCAACCGTTCAAACCATTCTACTTACTTTTAAATAAAATGTAGTTCTTACATCAATATGTATCCTATGTTTAAAAATGTAATTGTGCTTGGGGTTTGTAATTTAAGACATTATACTGATTGGACTGACAGGCTGACACCATATTGTAGAGTCCAATGCTAGATATATTCTCATTTCAGTAATTGATCAAATACTGTACTTTATGAATATGAATTTACATAGACAAGTTTTCCAGTGGTGACCATACTCTGCAAACACTGGTCCTAATTGTTTAAATGTATCCACTTTATATGGAGAAATGTGATATCATTTGGGGGTTGAATGTTTGCTTGTGTCTATTCGATCTTCTATTGGTTCAAGAGGCAGTAATTCATAATTTGTTTTGCCAGAATATGAAGTAGCTTTAGGCAGCACTGTTGTAAGCAGAACGCTGCTGTATCCTGCGCTTCTTTAGAAGATCGGCTTCTAACAGACCGGTCCACATGTGTTTCTGGTTAGGGTCCCCCTCAAAGAATGCCCTTTGACCTGTTGGAGGAAGGGTCTGTTTCTGTGTGACATTATGTGATCTCCAAATCTTGATATATGATACTTCTTCCTGTGTCTGGAAGGTACGTGTTTAGATTGGGGGCCCCTGTGTGACGGTCTCCAGTTTTTGGCCTATATAACTTAGCTGCCTTGTATGATCCAGTCAGATCTTCAAATTGGCTGAGAAGTTTCTCCGAGCGATCTAGATGCTCGTCCTGACCTGTGATTTCTCTCTGTAATAAACTCTATTATACCAGAAAGAACAGTGTCCGCGGAGGTTCCTTCATTATCATTCTTCAACATCACTGCCGCTTGAAAGATACGACAACGCCCTTTAGAATATTCAGAGGCACAATTGGTGGAATGTGAGAAGTAGAATCTCTGACTCATTTGTTTGCAAGTAAATTAGTGTTGTCAATAAATCAAATAAGACTATTCTTGAAAGCTAAAAAAGTAGATTGTATACATTGATGACGAGACACTAACTATTAAATTCAATTCAGTTTATTTTGTATAGCCCAATATCACAAATTATAAATGTGCCTCAGAGGGATTTACAATCTGTACACATACGACATCCCTGACCTTTGACCTCACATCGGATCAGGAAAAACTCCCCAAAAATAACCTTTGACAGGGAAAAAAGGGAAGAAACCTTCAGGAGAGCAACAGAGGAGGATCCCTCTCCCTGGATGGACAGAATAATAGATGTCATGTGACCAGAATGAACAGCATTTACAAAGTTACATAAACACATTACATGAATATGACAATGTATGAATGGAACTCCAATCCATGAAACAGAAGGAGGTAGAGAGGAGGGGGGGCGGGGCATCAGCATCAGACACCTCCAGGTCCAATGGACCCTATGAGACGTGAAGTCACAACAACTCCGGGGAGGAAGCAGAGTTAATAAGGTGCAATGGAGAGATGTAAATTCATCCATAAGGAGAGAGAGAAGAGGAGATAGGTGCTCAGTGTATCCTAAAACATCCCCCAGCAGCCTATAAGCCTATAGCAGCATATCAAGGGGCTGGACCAGGGCAAACCTGATTCAGCCCTAACTAGACAGTATGTTGCATGAAGGATGCATATTTATACATCCCTATTTGTGTAAAATGTAAGAGAGATTGAGACTGACTGATAGTTAGATTGTAGGTAGGCAGTAGATGTATTCCTCATGTACAGGACAGGCTCACAGTCAGCACGAGGAACATCAGCCATTGGTATCCCAAAAATACTTGCGCTCAATGAGGTTTCATGATGCTATTTCTGTCTTTGCTCCATCGATAACTTTGGGGAGTAGTGGCAGTAAACAAATGCGCCCTCCTTCCTGAGTGACAGCACATGTGAAAACCGGCTGAATCCATCCAATGTAGCACTGCATGATCTGCTGAGCAGGCGTTGTCATTATAGTGGTTGATTGACACAGTTAATGCCCTTTAAAAGCAGACTCCCACGTAATTATGTCAAGAAAAACTCACTGGATTCATGCTCTTATTCACTCCAGCTTCTCCCCTAATGACCATTTATCTTAAGAGCAGGACTTCATCCAGTTATAGCTAAATTGAACAGCCTCTTGGGCCATTAATTCTCCAGAAAGACAAAACCTTCTAATCTGCCTATTATGACTTGCTGAAAAAAATAGACATGGTTTTAATGAGTGTTTGGCTGCCACTGATTGATTCTGCTTGGACTTCACTGTTACCCGAAGACTAGTCCCTAATGAGGAACTGTTCATCATAAACCCCCAAAATAAGGGTCACTAACTGGAACACCCAGCTCGGACAGCTAGTTTGGGTCTGCCAATAACAATAAAAAAAAATACCCCAATCAATAACTGTAAAGGTGATTATAATGTTGCTACATATTTCTAGGTAAACAACTGTTGATTGTAGTGAACAGTGGAAAGGTCTTAATGGCACAGAGATGGTGCCAGGTTCCATATGATCTAAACCGTGGGACACATTTAGTAATTCCGGATGCAGTTTTTACATTTTCAGAATAATTCAACAGTACAAGATGCTTGGAGTAGGCAAGGCAATTATTTTAATTATATTAAAAGCGAAGAGTGCATATAAAATACTTACAGTTGTCAAATAGAACCGTTTTCAGCCTGGATTTAAACATTGTCAGAGTTGAGGCCTGTCTCACATCTTCTGGAAGACTGTTCCAGATTTTAGCTTATAGTCCTGACTCTGGACCAGCAGGAGACCACTCCCTGAGCTTCTCAGAGCCCGAGATGGTTCATCTGGCTCTAACATGTGAACCACTCCCTGAGCTTCTCAGAGCCAGAGATGGTTCCTATGGCTCTAACATGTGAACCACTCCCTGAGCTTCTCAGAGCCCGAGATGGTTCCTATGGCTCTAACATGTGAACCACTCCCTGAGCTTCTCAGAGCCCGAGATGGTTCCTATGGCTCTAACATGTGAACCACTCCCTGAGCTTCTCAGAGCCCGAGATGGTTCATATGGCTCTATCATGTGAACCACTCCCTGAGCTTCTCAGAGCCCGAGATGGGTCCTATGGCTCTAACATGTGAACCACTCCCTGAGCTTCTCAGAGCCCGAGATGGTTCCTATGGCTCTAACATGTGAACCACTCCCTGAGCTTCTCAGAGCCCGAGATGGTTCCTATGGCTCTAACATGTGAACCACTCCCTGAGCTTCTCAGAGCCCGAGATGGTTCCTATGGCTCTAACATGTGAACCACTTCCTGAGCTTCTCAGAGCCAGAGATGGTTCATATGGCTCTAACATGTGAACCACTCCCTGAGCTTCTCAGAGCCCGAGATGGTTCCTATGGCTCTAACATGTGAACCACTCCCTGATCTTCTCAGAGCCCGAGATGGTTCCTATGGCTCTAACATGTGAACCACTCCCTGAGCTTCTCAGAGCCCGAGATGGTTCCTATGGCTCTAACATGTGAACCACTCCCTGATCTTCTCAGAGCCCGAGATGGTTCCTATGGCTCTAACATGTGAACCACTCCCTGATCTTCTCAGAGCCCGAGATGGTTCCTATGGCTTTAACATGTGAACCACTCCCTGAGCTTCTCAGAGCCTGAGATGGTTAATCTGGCTCTAACATGTGAACCACTCCCTGAGCTTCTCAGAGCCTGAGATGGTTCATCTGGCTCTAACATGTCACACATGTACGTTGGTGCTAGACCATGAAGAGATGTGTACACAAGCAGAGCTGTTTTAAAGTCTATTCTCTGAGCAACAGGAAGCCAGTGCAAAGACCTGAGCACTGGACTAATATGGTGGTATTTCCTGGTTCTAGTCAGGACTGGAGCAGCAGCGTTCTGGATGTTCTGCAGCTGTCTTACAGCTCGTTTAGAGCCCAGTGAGCAGGCCGTTACAGTAGTCTAACCTGCTGGAGACAAACGCATGGATTAGTCTCTCCAAGTCTGTTTTAGACACTATTCCTTTGATTTTGGCAATGTTTTTTAGATGGTAAAAAGCTGTTGATGTTATTGATTTAATGTGGCTGTTAAAGTTCATTTCTGAGTCTAATATTACCCCCAGATTTCTAACCTGATTTTTAGGTTTTAGAGAGAGTCTCAAGGTGACTGATAACACTTTCTCTTTGTTTCTGTGGGCCACAGACAATGATTTCAGTTTTGTTTGAGTTTAGCTGGAGAAAATAGATATGGCTCCGTCTCCAAGCACAAGAGTATCTTTGACCTTGACACTCGGCACAGTTATTCTATCCATCTGCTGTTTTGCACTGGCTTCATGGTTCATAGTGGTTTTATAGTGGTTTCCTCTCTGTTTGACGATTTTTGTTTTCTTTTGGTAAGTTGAGATCCATCCATCCATCCATCTTCAGCTGGAAAATGATGAAACAAATGTGAAACACATTTTTTAAATATTCACATGTAAAATAACAGCATACTCTCACTTCTACTCTTCTACTCAATCAGTGGCTGTACGCTTCAAACTATGGCGCTCCAGTTACTGCCACCTTTGGATGTGGCAGTATTGCGTGGCAGTCCACACTTACTGTTATTTCTACATAAACTGTGGATGTAGGGTTCCTTAGTTCTTAGGTTTACTTGGTCAGTCTGAGGAAAAGAATGTGGTTTGGGTTGTATCAGTACATTTGTTACGTAACTTACAAGCCTGGTGTTAGTTACTTGACAAAAGTAAAGTAAGATAAGTAAACATTGACTGGACATAATGAATTATTATAATTATAATAATTATAATTGAATTATTATTATTACAAAGCTGAATTAGTCTATGTTTTGCAACATGCATTACTTACAGTGACGTTTGGTTCGAGCATTGACACAATATTATATGTACTATTATACTGAAACTGTTAGTCATGTGCGTATATGTATGTTGACAAAATAACCGCCCAAAAAAGAGGACCAACTCATAAAACCAAAAAATCGCCTGTATATAAGTCTATTTTCTGATTTCCCTCTCTGCCTTGTTAGTTTATATACTACAACTAGCAGTTAAACATGCACAAATTAGTTGCACAATCGGATTTGGTGTTTTGTAATAGTTTTCTGATGCACTTTATGTCCAATAAAATGTGCAGTATCTGTCCTTTTCCTGCTTGACTTTGTTCCTTGCGTTGTTTTTTTAGAAATAACTGCATGCACAAATGCCAGGCGTTAATAATTGATGCAAGAGGCATATGAACATGCAGTAGTGCTTACACCTCGGGACGATGCAGAGCATGTTTTATGAATCTGCAGATGCAGTACATAACAATCCCCTGAAGGACTGGATTTTAAGTTGTGTAGGAGAGAGAGAGAGTGAAAGAGAGAGATATACCCTTCTGGGTTTCTTCCACCACTTACCCACATGAAAATAGCTTTGTATTCCACAGAGAGAGCACTAGAAAGAAAGTAGGAGGTAGATGATAGAAGTTGACCGCTGCTGTGTAGGGGCATGGAGGAAACCCTCTGCATGTTTCTGGCCTCTGAGCTAACATCACATTGCTCTACCTGCAGGGAGAATCACAAGCACTGAGCAACGTCCTCATGAGTGGGTCTTTCAGGTAGAAGATGCTGTATGTATTTTCTACTTGGTAAAACATACCTCTGTGTGATCATAATCCTCGGGCAACGATGGTCCCCGTACGTCTCTTCTTAGACTACGAGAAGTTGTACTGGAGGTCCCTGAATTGAAGGCGGTCCCCTCTCTGCTTTGAACTTATACACACACACACACACACACACGCACACACGGTGTCAGTGGAAATTAGAAAAAGCATAAAGTAAAGGTCGCGGTTAGCTCCCGCCTTACTCACCCCCTAATCTTGGGGACAGATTGGCCAGGGTTTAACAAGTTAATGGAACAGGCTGCAGGGGTGCGTTCACGGACGACAGGGTCATGCGATATCTGTGCTGTGCTCAGCGCTCAACCTTTGACTAAGTGATACAAATTGATGGTCAGCTGGTGCGCCCTGACGCAGCGCATTCATATCCGCACTTCAGGTCGCTGTTTCAGGTCATCTCCCAAGTCGGAATCCGGAGAGAGATTCTGACTGACCAGGGCACCCAGTTCATGTCAAGAACACTGAGAGAACTTTACGTGTTACTGGGCATTAAATCTATTCGGACCAGTGTGTACCACCCACAGACAGACGGTCTGGTGGAGCGTCTGAATAAAACTTCAAAATCCATGATCTGTAAATTTATTAATGAAAATGAACGTAATTGGGATAAATGGCTTGACTCTCTGTTGTTTGCAGTGCGGGAGGTTCGCCAGGCCTCCACGGGATTTTCTCCCTTTGAACTTTTGTTCGGCAGTACTCCGCGAGGGGTGCTCGACCTGATTAAGGAAAACTGTGAGGAGGGGCCGAGCACCAGTAAAAACGAGATCCAGTACGTACTGGACCTGCGAGCAAAGCTCCACACACTGGGTAGGATGTCACGTGATAATTTGCTCCAGGCCCAGGGGCGTCAACAACGGCTGTACGACAGAGGAGCCAGGCTGAGACAATTCACGCCGGGAGAGAAGGTACTTGTATTGCTTCCTTATTCCAGCTCCAAACTCCTCGCCAAGTGGCAAGGGCCCTTTGTGGTCATACGGCAAGTGGGGGATGTTGGCTATGAGGTGGTGCATTCTGACAGGGGTGGAGCTACACAGATTTATCACCTCAACCTTCTGAAAGCGTGGAGGGAGGCGGAGTCTGTTTCTCTGGTGTCCGTGGTATCTGAGAGAGAGGACCTGGGGCCTGAGTTCTCAAAATCCACCAATCCGGCCTCGCTCCTTTGTGAAGACCATCTCTCTGGGACCCAGAGAACAGACATTGCCCAGTTGCAAGAGCGGTTTGCTGGCGTGTTCTCTCTCATGCCAGCGTGCACAAAACCTCATAGAGCACCGAATTGAGACGCCTCTGGGCGTGACGTGACCCTACAGGTTACCTGAGAAAAGTGGTTCAGAGGGAATTGGCTGCTATGCTGGAGATGGGAGTAATAGAAGAGTCACACAGTACCTGGTGTAGCCCCATCCTTCTTGTTGTCAGGAAGAATGGGTCTATACGGTTCTGCGTGGACTATCGCAGGGTGAATGATGTGTCCGGTTCGATGAACTCCTGGACCGACTGGGCACTGCGCGTTTCTTTACGACCCTGGATAAGGAAAAGACGGCCTTCTCCACTCCGTTTGGTTTGTACCAATTCACCACGCTTCCCTTTGGGTTGTTTGGGGCCCCAGCCACCTTTCAGCGCCTCATGGACCAGGTGCTGCGTCCGCACGCTGCATATGCTGCCCCCTACTTGGATGATGTGATCATCCACAGCACCACCTGGGCGGAGCATGTGCAGCGGGTGGGCTCGGTGCTGGAGTCCCTGAGGCAGGCGGGGCTCACCGCCAACCCAAGGAAGTGTGCAGTTGGACGGAGGGAGGTACGGTATCTGGGGTACCACTTGGGCGCCGGGCAGGTGCGCCCTCAGGTAGACAAGACTGCCGCCATTGCCGCCTGCCCGCCGCCCAAGACAAAAAAAGAGGTGAGGCAGTTTTTGGGGCTGGCGGGCTATTACAGACGGTTCATCCCAAACTTTGCAGAGCTGACCAGCCCCTTGACTGACCTCACCGGGAAAGGTGCCTCAGATCCGGTCCAGTGGACGGAGCAGTGCCAGTTGGTGTTCGAGAAGGTAAAGCAAGCTCTCAGTGGGGAACCACTCCTTCACACACTAACTTTTCTCTTCCTTTTACTCTGCAGACTGATGCTTTGAACAGAGGGCTGGGGGCTGTTTTGTCCCAGCAGGTAGAGGGGGTTGACCGCCCAGTCCTGTACATCAGCCGGAAGCTTTCAGAGAGGAAGGCCAGGTACAGCACGGTGGAGAAGGAGTGCCTGGCCATCCGGTGGGCGGTCGACTCCCTGCGCTACTACCTCCTGGGACGCTCATTCACCCTCTGGTCGGACCACGCGCCGCTGCAGTGGCTCCACCGCATGAAAGATACCAACGCCCGGATCACTCGGTGGTATCTGGCTTTACAGCCTTTTAATTTCAAGGTGATCCATAGGCCGGGGACGCAGATGGTCGTGGCCGACTTCCTCTCCTGCTCTCATGGGGGGGGAGGGGGGGGGAGTAGGTTAGGCCAGATGGCACCCTGGCCTAAGACGGGCGGTGGAGGTATGTGGTAGTGGGGTGTGGTTAGACTCAGCTGTTGAGTGGGTGGAGCGGGGGGGTGGTTCAGGGAACAGTGCCGGAATTATGTCTAATCAGTCTCAGCTGGGGCTGAGGGTTAATCAGCCTCAGCTGGGGTTAATCTGGCTGTCTCTCCCCAAATAAGAGCAGGAGGGACTGAGAGGAGAGCAGAGAAGCAGAAGCTGTCACGGAGCCTGTATTTGTTTGTGACGAATAAAAGAGCATTTGGAACGACCTCAAGCTGTGTTGCTGCCTCTGTTCAAGTCCGCGATTCACCGGGTAACAGGGAAACCTGTTACACTCCCCCAAAAGAATGTTTACTTACCGATCGGCAATGAGCTGGTAGCGAATGATCGATGATGGCATGAGCTGCTAAGAGATGAGGCATAACAATGAGCATGACAGAACTTTGAGGTTAGGCGATTAGAATCTGCGATATACCATGAATGAGTTAAACATTAATGAAGCACTACGATGACTAGGCCGCACTGGCCCAAGCATGATTTTATTCATTTATTTTCCTTGGCCAGCAATGGCTTTGAGACGAATGTTCTGCTTGCAATGTGTGGCTTGACCGGCATTGGCTGATGGTCAGCGGTGACCTAAATAGCAGCAAGTTGAGCTGGGACATTTGAGAGATTCCCATATGGTAGTAGAATACCTGGATGTGAATGATTAGCTGAATATGTGATTAGTTGAATTAAATGATTGAATCTTATGAGTCATCTGACTGGAAATGACGGATAAGTGCAGCCAGAGAGCGCCGGTTGGCCAATTGGCCGGCGCACCACCACCAGTATATGCATGCATTGAGATGTGGGCAAATGTGATATTGAGACTTTAGATGCGATAACATGCAGTAGTAGTAGCAAAACTCTGGTTAAACATGACCGACAAGGGATTTAAGGCACTCTAGAGGGAATGGGTCGAGCCTGGAGAATCGATCTATGCTATGCATGAGGAAGGTCGAGAGGGAATTCTATAACAATAATAATAATACATTTTATTTGGAGGTGCCTTTCAAGTCACCCAAGGTCACCTTAAAATAAAATACAGGATAAAAGATAAAAGCATGAAAGATAGGAACAACATTGAAACAGAACATCAACATAAAAACAAATGAAGTGCACACGGTCCAGTTATAAAGAGTATGCCAGTTTGAACAGGTGAGTTTTGAGTTGAGACTTGAATGATGTGATGGAGGACTGATTGTCTTATGTGTGGGGGGAGGGAGTTCCAGAGCCTGGGTGCTGAGCAGCTGAAGGCTCGGGCACCCATGGTACTGAGGCGTGAATGGGTCGAGCCTGGAGAATCGATCTATGCTATGGATGAGGAAGGTCGAGAGGGAATTCTATAACAATAATAATAATACATTTTATTTGGAGGTGCCTTTCAAGTCACCCAAGGTCACCTTACAATAAAATACAGGATAAAAGATAAAAGCATGAAAGATAGGAACAACATTGAAACAGAACATCAACATAAAAACAAATGAAGTGCACACGGTCCAGTTATAAAGAGTATGCCAGTTTGAACAGGTGAGTTTTGAGTTGAGACTTGAATGATGTGATGGAGGACTGATTGTCTTATGTGTGGGGGGAGGGAGTTCCAGAGCCTGGGTGCTGAGCAGCTGAAGGCTCGGGCACCCATGGTACGTGACGTGGGGATGGTTAGCAGTCCAGAAGAGGATGAACGGAGGGTGCGGGAGGGAGTGTATTCCTGACCGCAAGCTCGGATTACGAGTTTAAGGCAAGCATCCTGGTAGACTCCCTGCGATTGGCAAGTATGCCGGTTAGATTGTGCGGCAACATGTTCATGCATCACACAAAGTGTGGAGATTCCACTTCGACCTGGTTGACGGAATCCTTCTGGCTCTGTTGGCTCCGGCTAGTGAGACATGATGTGACCGGTTATCGACATGACTGGGCAAAATAGACATGAGTTTGGCGTGACGTTCTATGGTGGGCCCAGATTGTTGCAGGCATTTGGGTGTGGGGGTTATACTGAGAGTCGTACTCTCGGTATAGCTCTCGTAGAGTCCCCAGTACGCAGTGTAGCGTGAGCTGCCATTCAGATTGGCATTCGTATCTCCTGCGTCGACATCTCCCTGCGCTCGATCCTCTCCGCTCGTTCGGCTCCCTTGCTCGCATGAGTCACTTCCTCCCGGCTGTATTTTTCCTTCCCTTCTGGCACTTAGCATTGTAAAACCATTAGAAGCAGTACCGATTGCCCGAGAGAGATGCAATGACGTGGAAAAGCGAAAACATGCTTGGATAGTATCATGGGTTAAGCAGATTTAGATGAATTTGTTTTATACATATTGCAATCACACTAGGGGAATCCCTATGCTGCTGGGGCGTTTGCGGTTCAGCTAAAGGATGCCCAATGCTCCTTCGATGTATGCAATGATTTTGCTTCTCCTTCTCTCGCCAGTTGTTGCGGACCTGCTAGGATAAGGCATGAAATAGGCATTATACTGTCGATCTGATGCCATTTCGATATGCTCGACACTTATTAGAATATGATACGGTGGCAATTCCCGGAACGATGTGCATGTAGTGGATAGGATACGACGGTGGGCGTCTGAGCGGGAGTAAGTGATAGGATGGATATAGCGCTATTTACCAGATATGACTATGTAACACCACTTGCCCGATCTGTTTGCTATGATGCCGCAAGTCAGGCCACTTTGTATGGTGATTTGTAGTGGCTGGGGGGCTGGGTGCCCTGCTGTGATCGCTGGCCGGCCATGGCTGGAATGCATGTCCTGCTGGTGCCGAATGATGTAGCCGGCAGTAGCTAGCGGGCTGTGTGCCCTGCGTGGATGAGTGATGTAGCCAGCGATGGCTAATAGGCTGTGTGCCCTGCGTGGATGCATGATGTAGCCAGCAATGCCTAACCACCAGTTATGTCATTGCTTAGCGGCAGTTTAGGATTTCTAGGGATCTTTAGCGCCGATGATGGCCGATGCGCGAGTAGGAGGCGCCCTTTCTTTTATTCTTCTCGCTTTTTAGTTTATTTTTCCTTCGTCCCTTTCCTGCTTCTCATCATTCTTGTCTCTCCTCTTTCTTCTTCTCTCCTCTACATCGTCGTCGCTCTTGAGAAATTCTGACACGTGATGTGACATTTGTGTTCCTGTTACTCACCCGGGGCAGTAGAGTTTCTGGTGGAGCATCTCGCATGATGCAGGTTATGTTGAATCCGGAGTAGAGGGAGGACGGCGTCTGGGAACCTCTGACGGTGATCCTTAGGAAGCCCCCCGATGGACACAACTTGTGAGAATATGCCAACGCACGATGGAAGGTTTGCCTTAATGCCGGCTGAGCATGCTTATTGAGCTTGAGATGGGGTCAGCAGTGGCCAGCACTTTGCTTTGATGAGGCCACGTGATGAACAACATGAGAATGTTGAGAACAGCCCAGGCTGTAGCCGGTTGAATTGGCCCAGGCTGTAGCCGGTTGAATTGGCCCAGGCTGGAGCAGGTTGAAGAGGGACAGGCTACAGCTAGCAGAGGAGTCCAGGCTGGAGCAGGTTGAATTGGCCCAGGCTGGAGCAGGTTGAATTGGCCCAGGCTGTAGCCGGTTGAATTGGCCCAGGCTGGAGCAGGTTGAAGAGGGCCAGGCTACAGCTAGCAGAGGAGGCTACCCTGTAGCAGGTTAAACAGGCCGAGACTACATCTAGCAGAGGAAGCTAGTCTGTAGCAGATTGGACAGGCCCAGGCTACAGCTAGCAGAGGAGGCTAGGCTGTAATTTATGGATTTTGTAAGAAACTAGAGATGGGCAAACGATACCAGAGCTCCGAAGCTTGAGTTAGTCTACTGAACCGCCGTGTGTTGACTCAAAGTGTCGGAGCTTGTATCAAATGACAACGGTCACGTGACTGATGATGTCCGAAGCTTCGAAAGTCACTGGTGCTTCACGAGTCGTTTCATTGGTTTGACACGTTGGACAGTTTGAACGTGTTGGTGCCTAATGCTGCGTTCACATCAAAAGCGTTGCGAATATAACTCTGCTCCATACTGAGTGTCAATCAACAATGTGGGCTTTGAGAGAGGAGATTGATAGAGAGAATTGTAAGTTATGGCGAGTATTGGAGGAAAACTGTGTTCACCAGTATCTGTTGGCATAAACCTTTAAGGCCTTAATAATATACAAAAAATATCCATATTGCAAGGGTTCCTCTATAGTCTAGTGGGTAACATATACACATGATGAACTTTTCCGTTCTGAGTGGGCTGGATCGAATCCCATCACGAACACGTTGTTTTATATGAGTGACCGGCATTTAGTTTTATTGCAATGTAGACAACAACATCGATAACGGTTATAGACAACATCAAATCTGTGAATGAACACGCAGCTTTAATTGACTTTTACTGGAGAAATGTGAGATTGAAACATTGAGGTGTTGTGCTAGTGCTTCGACACGCTGTTACACGGCTGCTTTAATTTCAGTCTGCCACCAGATGTCGCTGTTCTTCTTCAAAGTGAAGCCCCGAAGCTTCGAATCCTCAATGCTTCACAAAGCTTCATCCGCCCATCCCTATAAGAAACCAATAAAATAGGCACTATGCTCTCAGTCCAGTACACACTAAAGACACTTTACACATTAGCTAACCCAGCAGACAAGATAAAACATAAATAAAACATAAATTCCGAGCTCACATGCAGACACACAAACACAGGACTGGTCTGGTGGCCATCTTGGAATCACACTCTCTCGAATCTCAGCTGATCCAGATTGAAGACTTTTCTGGTTGCTGTTACCAGATTCAAGGATATCAATCAATTTCTGCATTGTATTTGTTAAACTGAAACTTATTCTATTTCTTGCTTTTTTACTGTTTTTAATGTTTTAATGAATGTTCTTACTTGTTTTTAATCTTGTTTTCTTTTGCATTATGTTTTGATGCTTGTAATGGTTTTATATGAAGCACTTTGAATTGCCTTGTTGTTGAAATGTGCGTTACAAATAAACTTGCCTTAACTAGCACTAGCTTACATTTGTAAACTGAAGCATTTGCTTAGCTTGTGCACAAAGTATAGTTGTTGAAAGAATAATAATTGCTAGACAGGATTGGTATGTTACGATGAGCAGCCAAGTTTAATTTGATTGATAGTTTCAACACGTACCCCTAAACCACAAACTGTCTCTATTTATGTCTGGATAAAAGGTGCTCAATACGAAACTCAAGGATGTCTAGTTCCTCCACAAGCTTCCTAATGTAACATAGTTGAAAAGGTTCAAGTTAAATCCCGCTAAATGGGGAAACTATGCCACCTGTTGTTGTGAATATGTACTTGCGCTGAATAACAGACGCAAAGGACCCTGGGTAATCCTCAGAGCAACGGAGGATTCACACATAGGTAACTTGCCTATGAATGTCTGTGGACAATATAGTGTTAGCTAATTGGGATGGTACATAAAAGTTGAGTTGGCTTTATTTGTTTGTATAGTAATTGTCTTAGATTATATTCACCATGTTTTCATTAAGTTAACTATTTATTTTGTACGTGTTTTATTGTCAGTAAAGAATGTCTCCAGTACAGCTAGCTAACACTAACGTGATGCCGTCTTTCTAGACTGAGCATGCGCTGTTGTCCACAGACATGACGGAACTGTGTGGTCCTTTGTGATGAATGCAGGTATGTTACAGTATGTTGTTCTGTTGAGTATTAATGTTTTAAACATGCAGATGGAATATTTTATGTATCTACATGTTTATTTGGTTATACAATTGTTATTAGAAAATGAATAATACGTTAAACAGTCAAGTGTGAGGACTCTGTATGTAACTGTATATTTTGGATTATACTGTATATATTTATCTTGTATTTCTCCTCATACATTTAAGAAAGAGACCGTTTCTGTTCTATTTCAGTTATTGTATTCACATGTACCCACTATACGATCACGTTTCATTGTTAGTGTATTAAATATGGGTAATCCTCAGAGCAACGGAGGATTCACACATAGACAGAGCATGCGCTGTTGTCCACACGACATGACGGAACTGTGTGGTCCTTTGTGATGAATGCAGAATGCAGGAGATGCTGAATAAACTGCGGTTACCACAAGTCGGCCCAGCTCCATGAGATTCATTTGACCGGGAGACATTTCATAGCTGAGCCGCTAGCAAAGATGCTCTATAGCTAAGAAGACGCATTAAAACAGTAAAAAAAGAGGGGTCCAATATTTACTTGGGGTGAAGAATCAGTCATAATCTGTGTGTTTCACGGTAACCTCACCCATTGCAGTCAATAGATTCAGAACCTGCTGCTGGTCTCCTAAAAAGGGGCGGGGCAGTGAAGAAACCCACTTGACGCTGACACAGGAAACTGTCTCTCAGTGTTAATGGACGCTCTGAAAGCTGAGGTCTCTGGCCACGTCCAGCTCATCTCGCTCATGTCCTAGCCATGAGCGAGATTATGCCTCTTTTCTTCTTTTTTCATTCAAACACCTACATTTTTCTCCTCACTGATATTTTTTATTTTATTTTACACTGGTTTCCTTCCATGCGTTCCTCTCCTCCTCACTTACCCCTCCATTTTGTTGCTAATAGTTTTTTTTTTACTGGGGAGCTTTTTTCTCCCCCTCTCTGGTAATGAATAATGCAGCAGCATAGCATCCTTCCCATATACCTGTCTTCCCACCATCCTACTCCCTAGCGTTGCCTTTCACCCCTCTGTTATTTTGTCCCCCCCCCTCTTTTCTCCATGTGCCGTTAAAACTAGCCTCCGCCCCCACGTCCCTGCCTTCGTCAATCTGGTGGAGGTGACTCATTGTAGCCGGTGTTGATCATGAATTGCTGAAACAATCTGTCTGGGTGAAGGTCATTTGATGGTCTCCTGGCAGGGGGGGCCGGGCTCACAGCTGTATAGATTCGTGGCCTAGACGGGAGGAAGACACTTAATAAAGGATAGATTGTCTCGGAGGGGTTATCTGTAAAAGATATAAAAATGCACAACTGGCTGTGCACAGTGCTTGACAAAAAAACGGATTTGACCCCTGTACGGAGGCTCAAATCTGTTCCATGTGAGATATATATTTTCTCATCATTTATTTCTCCTCGTTTAGTTTGGTGCAGTGTTCGATTCGACTGGCAGTCAAACCGGCATTTAAAAAACTAGCTTTCATGACGACAATGCAATGCGCTGCAATTGCTGATACAGATGTGAACCTCTGCAAATCTTTCGCATCAAATTCAATATATCCTTGAACTTCGACATTGTTGATGATTTTATGATGCCTCTGCTTCTCTGGGCTTCACCGAACGGGAGAGAAGGAGCAACTCGGGGACTCCGCCCACTTGCAACCATGCTGGAAACAACAATCTAATGGAAATCCACAAAATCAGCCTGGACATCTAAAGCAATTGCATGTCCATGGAGCACAGCGGGATAGTTGTCCAACCCTTGTTTGGAGCTTAGCCGACGCTGCGCTTTGATTGGTCAGTCTGCCTTTAGAGGGCCGGGACTTAGCAAAGTGTCAATTGTTGTCCCCATTGTGTGCTTGTTTTGCGGTAAAAAGCCTGAACTAGACATATAGTTTTTAGTAATTTATTTCTATTTTGCAGTGAATTTAATTATTTAAATGGACTTATGTCACCAGCACGAGCATTAGACAGAAGTATGAAACAACTCTGGTGGGAGCTTTGCAACATTTTTTTAATGCCGTCAAAAGAATTAATGTATTTTCTGCTGAATATTATATATGCAAGATCCATTTTGAAACACAATACATTGTGGTGTACTTATGTACCGTATGCACGTGCATGCTACTCTCGCTGAAACATGCCTATAATTGTATGATATGAAGGGGGACCGGAGAGTGTGCTCGAACTATCGTGGTATCACACTGCTCAGCCTCCCGGGAAAAGCTTATGCCAGGGTGCTGGAGAGGAGGCTCCGACCACTAGTCGAACCTCAGATTCAAGACTAACAGTGCGGATTCCGTCCCGGTCGTGGAACAGTGGACCAGCTCTTTACCCTCGCAAGATTTCTGGAGGGGTCCTGGGAGTTTGCCCAACCAGTTTACATGTGCTTTGTAGACCTGGAGAAGGCTTTCGACCGGGTCCCTCGGGGGTTTTTGTGGGGGGTGCTGCGGGAGTATGGGGTGCCGGACCCGTTGGCACGGGCCATCCAGTCTTTGTACGCCTGCAGTAGGAGCTGTGTTCGTCTCCTCGGTAGTAAGTCAGACACGTTCCCGGTGGGTGTTGGCCTCCGCCAGGGCTGCCCTTTATCACCGGTCCTGTTCGTGACCTTCATGGACAGGATATCTAGGCGCAGCCAGGGGGCGGAGAGGATCCGGTTCGGGAGTCTCGGGATCGCCTCTCTGCTGTTTGCCGATGATGTGGTCCTGTTTGCCTCCTCGGACCGTGACCTCCAGCATTCACTGGGGCGTTTTGCAGCCGAGTGCGAAGCGGCAGGGATGAGAGTTAGCACCTCCAAATCTGAGGCCATGGTGCTCTGCCAGAAACCGGCGGATTGCTCCCTCCAGGTGGGGGCAAACTGCCTACCCCAAGCGAAGGAGTTCAAGTATCTCGGGGTCTTGTTCACGAGTGAGGGTAAGGTGGAGCGGGAGATCGACAGGTGGATCGGTACGGCTGCTGCAGTAAAACAGGCGCTGTACCGGTCCGTCTTGGTGAAGAGGGAGCTGAGCCGGAAGGCAAAGCTCTCCATTTACTGGTCGGTCTACGTTCCAACCCTCACCTATGGTCGGTCTACGTTCCAACCCTCACCTATGGTCACGAACTCTGGGTCGTGACCGAAAGAACGAGATCTCGGATACAAGCGGCCAAAATGAGCTTCCTCTGTAGGGTGTCCGGGCTCAGCCTTAGAGATAGGGTAAGGAGCTCGGACATCAGAGGGGAGCTTGGAGTCGAGTCGCTGCTCCTTCGTGTCGAAAGGAGTCAGCTGAGGTGGTTCGGGCATCTAGTCAGGATGCCTCCTGGACGCCTCCCATTAGAGGTTTTCCGGGCACGTCCAACTGGTAGGAGGCCCCGGGGAAGACCGAGGACACGCCGGAGGGATTATATCTCCCGGCTGGCCTTGGAACGCCTCGGGATCCCCCAGAATGAGCTGGAAAGTGTTGCGGGTGAGAGGGAGGCCTGGGTCGGCCTGCTGAACCTGCTGCCACCGCGACCCGACCCCGGATAAGCGGGTGATAATGGATGGATGGGGATGGATGCATGCTCCCAATTGAATGCATGTTTAGTTGCATATGTAGGCCTCTGCATACAGTAGTGAATTAGTAAATGGATGTGTCGGTGTCCCAATGCATCTTTGCCTGCATGTGTTGCCACATTCCCTCCATCTCATCACGTGTCACTGACAGTGTGCACGTACGCACTGCGAGGCTGAGCTGTTGTCTGCTCTGGATTAAATCATTCCAACTCTAACTGACAGGTCACACAAACTGTATATATTGGTCCACACACACACACCGGAGGGAAGGAAAATGCAGAGATAAGAGAGGAAAGAGGGTTCGCAATGTGATTTGCATTCATAAATTTGAAATTGTTTGTTACACACTCTGTTCTTGTACCAGACTGAGGGGGTGAATTCTTCCATTCACAGATTCTTGAGAAGACAGAAACGAATAATATTGTACCATCTAAAATAAATTATGATATGTACCAGTCAATTGTAAATTGATAATGATTGTATAGAAGTCTATGCTTCATGTGTTAAAGCTGCATTCTCTCTCCTTACCACCAGGGGGCGACTCCTCTGGTTGTATAGAAGTCTATGCTTCATGTGTTAAAGCTGCATTCTCTCTCCTGACCACCAGGGGGTGACTCCTCTGGTTGTATAGAAGTCTATATAAATGACTCTACTTCTCTTGATTTATTCCCTCAGTAAACATTGTAAACATTAGTTTTTGGTCTCAATCTCTAGTTTCAAGTCTTCTTCAATACAGCGTGATGTTCATTTAGTAAATTATGGTCCATAAATGCTCATGAAAGTTAATTGTAACATGTTGGTCGCATAAAAGTGTCTTATACAACATTCAGTAGTACACAGAATCAGTTCTGGTTGAAAAAACAAACAAGTTATCAACCACCAATAACCAAGATGACAATGACTGCAGTCCACAAACCTACAAGTGACATGACGTCCACTTCCTAAATAGTCTATGCATTGCTCTCAGGAGGTGCACAGAGATGCCATTTTCTGCATCATTGGAGTAAAGAGAAGAGAGACTACATTTTCAAACTGCTCCTAGCTGGATTTTAAGGTCCTCGTCCTCTACTCCTGCTGAAAGACTTAATTCCTCCATCTCATACATCAATCACGTCTTGTATTATATGGAAGTTAGAAAAAAAGTAAGCACACACTGTGAGGCTCTTTTGGCAACTTTGGCACGATTTGACGACCCTTTCTGAGCTATGTGAAGGACGAAGTCGAGCTACATGAGAACCCTCATCATCTATCATTTTCTTTTAGTGTGGGTTATGTTCCGTCAATTTGGGTGTTCTATATTGCATACAGAACATTTCATCTTGTGGTCATCCACAATTATATGAATTGATTTGAAGAAACAGAGCAGAAGCACTTGCCAATCATGGGTTTTTACTCATTTTGTTGTCCTGAATAATAACAAGCAATGGGTAGAAGAAATATCTGGATTCGGGTTCACTATACAGAACTAACTTACACCCTTGAGTTTGCACTTCTAATTTTCCGTTAGGATACAGTAAACGAATGTTCTTTGTCTTTTCATACGAACAAGAATTATGAAATTAGCCTTTCTTCCAAACATCACCCAAGTATTTTTATCATGCATGCCGGCATCTACTTTTTTGGTAATCTCTTTTGTACATTTGAATGGCAGCCTGTAATGATGGGGGAGAAACTGCAGCTGTGATTAAGCTTTTGAATGGAGATGCCTATCTGTCACGGCTGACAGCATTCATGTGTAGTGAGTGCAAAGATACACCACAGATGCTCTCTCTCTCTCGCTCGACCCGGTTTCTTTCTGTGAATGCAAATTCCCTTTTCCTCTCTCTTGCTTTTTCTTTTTCTAACATCTCCACTGATGCCTGGAACATCTGTGGCCCTCCTACCTACTTTTTTTCTACCACTCCTCTTCTTTCACTCTGAATGACATATTTGGGCCATTTACCTCTGGTGCTCTACGGCACTCGTCTCTCGTAGCTCAAACCTTTTCCCAGGCACTTCTGTGTGGGGTTCCAATGCTCATATGCCATAATGATAAAGAAACAAGTGCAATGACGGATGTTGTGAGAAATCTGAGGCTTTGCTGCATTGTAACCAATCGCAACAGCAGATAATGGAAACACAACGTTCACAACTAAATTACGGAAATTAAATTAGGTATATTTGTGAAACCCCTGTCTAGCTGGATTTGATGCAGCAGGTACCAGTTTGAAACATAGACTGGATATAATCTGAGCAGACCCTTTCTCACAACATCCGTCATTGGGACGTCCCCCATTGGTTCTTCTGCTCCCGCTTTGAACCCTCGAGTTTGGCAATTTCAAATTGTGGCCACCTTAGACTACGAGGTCGTAATTTAATTTAATTGACTTAAAGACTGCAAACAACATCTTTAAATACAACATGGTCTTCACCACTGAGAGATTAGCCCAAGGTTAGACAAAGCAAACAAATAGAAGTTAGGTTTGCACTGAAGCTTTTCCTTCACAATAATCTTACACAATCTCATGTAAACATTAATCTTACTGGTGCTGTCAAGAAAACACAACTAATACAAAATAGAATGAAAGAGAACCCTCCGTTTGAGAGAACAACAAACAGTCACAGCATAAAACAGAAGCAGAAATGAAAACACACAATAGCATACATAACCCCATCACCATAAAACACTACACACATCCGTGGATGTAAGATATTGACAGTCCAAGAGACAGAGGGCATGTATTGCTGATCACATAGAAAAGCAGCAGTATGACACCACATCTCAGTCTCTTTTTTACCCAGAGTGCAGCTCACCTGAGAGGTCACCGGCATCAGACCTTCACAGAGGGACAATCTAGGTGTAGATGTGGAAGAAGGACAGACATCTTGTCCTCACTCTCAGGAGAAGGATTAAATGCACTGACCTTTCTGTATGGCCGGTCCTGCACCTGAGGTTTGTGCAAATCACTGGTATTAGTTTTTAGAGTTAGTTTGTAATGTAAACTTGCACTAAAATGTTAAATATGTAAATGTAAACATCAGCAATAATAGTTCTTAACTGTATACCAAATGCTGTTATTTTTTCACAGTCTGGGATATGTCGGTAATTAGCAATATTTATTTTCATACTTTTGTTTATTAAGTATTATCTTTTGCTTTTTACTAAGCCCTGGACATAACTACCAACTATTTATTCATTTTCAGAGTTTTAACCCTTTAAATCTCAGTTTGTTAACATAAAGCCACTTCTATTTTTAATGAACAAAAATGTAATCATTTTAGTAGCAGTAAATAGTAATATAATGAATGATTTTATGATGTATTCAAGCCACACGGTATATTAATGAGTTATTGAGTTGAGGTTGAACTACCAAAATTCTACAAAAAGGGAAAAACACACCCTTTTTTAATTAATGCTATATGCATTAAGACAAATAAAATGCTTGACAAATTAATAAATCAAAACATGAGGCACACGGTTTTTAATGCACTGATAAGCGAAAGGTGAAGTAAGCTATTTAACTACTAACTGTCTGGTGGCTTGTTTAAGAAGCCGTGGTACAACAGGCCAACGGTATCTTTGTAGATAAGAAGCACACGTTAGCTGCAGAACTAATGTGGATTGTTGTTGTTGTTGTTGTGCTTTGTCTCCAGCTGCTGTCTGTTAGTCAGAAAGTGGGTTTCCATTCACAAATTGAAAGTGGACACGCTGGAATAAATAATAAAGAAAGGTTTTTGAACAAGTTATTAAACATTTAATACATTAAACAAACACAAATGCTATATTCCCATTTTGTTCAATTTCAAATGTCAATGACGTGATTTACGGAGCAGACGTGTATGCTGTAACAGAAAAGATGTGCTCATTTTTTAGGTTTATTGACACAGTATTTGCTCGATTCTTTTGTTCCCACTTTGCCCTTTTGTTCAACAATTAAAACTGTAAATCATAAAATTGCCTGACAAGTAAAATATCATTGCGTCAGAGCCTCTCCTATTTCCCTGCATACTGACACCATCTGTAAAATCCAATAACATTCCCAGATGAGCTCACGTGTCGGCACTCACTCCATCAGAGCTTAAAATGCTATATGTGACTGACGGCTCCCTGCCGTGGGTTTGGTATTCTTTGTCTCCGCCCCTTTTCTCTGTTCTACGTTGATTGCACAAGCCAGATGTGTAAAATGTGTAGAGGAAATTTGACCAAATTGAGGGAGGGCTGCTTTGATGAAGACTGGATGGTGAGCTAATTTTATTAGCCTTTATTTAACCAGGTCGGTCCTGTTGAGATACAATGACCTCTTTTTCAGGGGAAGCCAAGACAGCAGCATAGAAACAGTCACAAGACACAACAGAAATCACATAACACAGATAAAATACATTAAAAAAGATAAGGCAACGGGACTAAAGCTCCGGATTCACACCAAAACAAGAACAAATGCGCTCCAATTTCTCTCATGTCTATTGTCTCTAATGAGGCTCTTCACCAGCAATGTGAAGTATGAGGCGCCATGGAAGGGATGACACGGTGGAGCGACTGCCTTGAGCTCCAAGTACACTGAATCTTCGATTATCTTTAATCTATTTTTCAGATCTTTTTGCACAAATCAGTGTCAGATACATAAGCATTTCAGATTGATCTGATTACTAATTATATCAGCTTACTGATGTTAGATGAACGATAACATTTTAAACAAAACTACCAATTAGAAAAACTGCTCATTCGAGATTATCAAGGCTAAAAAAAAGGAGCAAAAAATCAGTTTCATGTGATGTGACGGAGTGCTTTTCCATTCCATCAAACCTGCACCCATTGCTGCTCAAGAGTCGGCCAACTTGTGCTGTAATACACAGAGAAACAGAGACCAATACAGAGAGAGACGTATAATATAAGCAAGTTAAGTGGTGATAAAAAATGTCATTATAGTTGTGCACGTTAATACAGACAGACAGAACCTTTATTTAGTCTCCGCCTCTTCATGAGAAATGTACAAAAGTTGTCATAAGAGAGATTATCCAAATGAGCAGTATGGAGAATAAGAATAGAAGCCGTGTTAATGTGTCTGTACTTTTACTCATATATATAGTAAAAGTACCTGTCCCACAGAAAAATACATACACATACAGTATTGCATTATTGGGCAATATATGACATGTAGCGTTAAAGAGCTTTGGGTGGTTGGAAGAAGTACAAGTACATCCATTTAACATTTACATTATGTGAGATTAGGTATGTAACCATTAGTTTACTACATGTTCACCCAAACCTGAACCTAACCAAGTGGTTTTGTTTCTTCAACGCAACAAAGTCATTTCTGATTTTCCAACAATAACCATATGTTTAAAACTGCGACTGTTTCACAGCATTAAATACACTATCGCATGATTTAAACTTTTTACAATGTTAAATAGAACCGGCAAATATGTGTTCTTATAATCCTGTGATGGAATCTGTTTATTATTATCATCAACATTATTAAAACACAATTATTACATTGTGATTATCTTTCGTTTTTACAATCAATCAAATCAGTGAAACCCAACTCTTGCCATCTGTATATTCAGTGTGTGTTTGCGGGACTGTATTCAGTTGTGTATTAAAATAGATGTCAACACGAGTCCATTCCATAAAGCATCCTGCGACTGGGAAAGACCATTCCTTCTACCTGTTTGGTCAATCAACAGATTTACAGAATATCTGAAGCGAAATTTGTGTACCTTCATTTCTTTATGGAACAATCCCATTGCTTAATACCAAAGCCATCCCTCAACAGGAAAACGCGGCTTAGGAAAGCTGCAGTGGAAACAAGGTCATCTTGAGCACTTGTTTTATCGGCTTTTCAGCCGCCTGGAAAGGGAACAATTGAGTAGGAGGCAAGTCAGAGCGAGCTTTTGGTTTATAAATTCATAATTGGCAAAAAGGGGAGCGTGGAGAAAAAATAATAAAAGAAAGGGAAGGACAAAAGCAGAGAAAGAAAATTGATCTGCAGCAGAGCAAAACAAATCTGCAATAACCAGGAGGATTATTACAGCTGCACTCAGCTGATCACAACCTGAAGTAGCAGCGTTCAGTTCTTCAGAGGACACGATACACATGTAAACACCTACAAACATGTTCTGGTAGGGTGTCAGTAAAGACTAGCGTCAGCATCCTGAGTGGGGTCCAGATGGCTGAGAGCAGTCTCTTCATCCTGGTCTGAAGAGTGAGGCCAACAGGGGCCAACGGGGGCCAACGGGAGCCAACGGGGGCCAACGGGAGCCAACGGGGGCCAACGGAGGCCAACAGGGGCCAACGGGAGCCAACGGGAGCCAACGGGGGCCAACGGGAGCCAACGGGGGCCAACGGAGGACAACGGGGGACAACGGGGCGATTCCTGTGGTTGCAAAAAGATCGTATAGAAGTCTATGACTCAACTTCTCACATGAACCTCAGTAAATATTGAAACATCATTGTATGGTCTCAAACGCAACTTTCAATACAGTAAATGATGGTCTATTTAGAGTCAATAAACAATAAAGCGGCATATGCTTTAGGGCTGGTTACCTTTTGATTGATAGGTTGCTACGCTACAACTAAAAATACAAGCCATGTCTAAGTCACTCCTCCACAGGCCAAAATGATCACTTCTTTTCACTGGTTGCAAAAATCCACGAAGGCAACAGACAAAATCTAAATGGCGATGGACAAAATGTTAAACTCGAGGCTTCACAACATCAGTTCACGAACCAACGGGTGACGTGCTCATGGTAGACATGCTGAGGCATGAAATGGAACAACATAGATTGAATATAATTAAGATGCTGCTGGATTTTGGGAAATGGAGGTTGGCAAACACCAACGAGCAGTGGCTCGTGTGATTACATTCATTTTAAATGACACAGTGTATTTTCTGACCACCTGATCCAGGAGAGAGTCATTCCTGAAAAGAGTAATTGGAAGGCGCACAGATGTGATAACATTGTCATAACATGACAAGCATTCACATCCCTGGTAATTTATTCTGATATACATTGTCATATTCATGTAATGTGTTTATGTAACTCTGTAACTCTGTTCATCTGGTCACATGACATCTATTCATCTGTCCATCCGGGGAGAGGGATCCTCCTCTGTTGCTCTCCTGAAGGTTTCTTCCCTTTTTTCCCTGTCAAAGGTTATTTTTGGGGAGTTTTTCCTGATCCGATGTGAGGTCAAAGGTCAGGGATGTCGTATGTGTACAGATTGTAAAGCCCTCTGAGGAAAATTTGTGATATTGGGCTATACAAAATAAACTGAATTTGAATTGAAAATAAATTGATTATGACAACAATATCTCTCTCTGTTCCACCTAGATCTAGATATTTATACACAAAATCATAAAAATAGGCTATTTTAGATTTGGCTGGACCACAGAATATACTTATTCATAAAATGGACATGAGTTGAAAGTCTACCACCATCTGTATCTGCTTCAGCATACATTCAAACTGCCAAAAAAACAGAAAGAAATTCTAAATATTGTTCTTGAGCAGCGTGGTATTACAGTGACCTTTGGTCCAGGTGACACCATCTGCATCTTTGCCACTAAGTGGCTCCATTTGAGCAGTTGGGGTTAAACTGCCGTGTTCACCTTTAATTGTACACTACAGGACAGAGAAGCTTTCATTCACTTCTCCGACATATAGATTTATATTGGCAAACTTCCAGCTCTACCTTTCAGCTACTGTAATTCCCTCAGAAATCGCCACGGACCCCATCGCTCTGCAGCTTGTTTTTCTATTTTATTTTTTATTTTCTGGGAGCCGATCCATCCCTGGCAGCGGTGACAGATGTTTTCAAGGACACTGGCTGTTTGGGAATAAATCAGCCATCTTAAAGGTTCTCTCCACTCAATCACAGGCAGATCAAATTGCAATAGAAAAGCCATCATCACCAACTCATGCCAGGCTATTTGCTCAGTGATTCCTGTCGATTGCAGCTGATTATGGCCAGCTCCAATTTAGTCATACTTATACTTCAACGTTTTATCGTCCTGTCCTTTTTTGACAGAAAAAGCGAGATAGTGATGCTGAGTCATACATGGGAATAAATCAACATGAAAAGCATTAAATTAGAAACTGAAAACAAAACATTCATACTCAACTGAAAAAAAAAAAAAAACCGCGGCCCGGGGGGGTGTTGGTGCGGCGCATTAGTGCACCGACCCTTTGAGAGTTACGTGCGTACGTTTTACATGCCTGCACAGATACAGATACACCACAAAAAC
This sequence comes from Cyclopterus lumpus, assembly GCF_009769545.1. Classification (NCBI taxonomy): domain Eukaryota; kingdom Metazoa; phylum Chordata; class Actinopteri; order Perciformes; family Cyclopteridae; genus Cyclopterus; species Cyclopterus lumpus. The sequence continues at coordinate 21,490,914 of NC_046989.1, forward strand.
TAATATAAAGTGCATGGAAATTTTTACTCACCATAATGCCAAATCAATGGGAGCCCTGCAAGTGGCGAAGCAGTTTTGAAGGCTTCATTGCCTCATTAGCAAGCCGGTCGCCGCATATTATGCAGAGCGGGCTTGGAATATGGGAATCACCTGCCGCGATAAACCCATATTTTAAGTAGGTCTCCTGGTATTGTCTGGTAAAAGTTTTCTTTTTCTTTGAACTCGTAGGCTCTTCTTCTGTCTCTTCACTAGACCTTTTCCCTTTCGCAAAAAAAATATCCAAAGACGTCTGTTTCTTACTCATTTTGCTAGCTTGTGGGTTAAAATTGGGCGCACAAGTGACCGGGATGCAAACGAGCGAATCCGGTCATTTTTCAAAATAAAAGGTTTTTCAAAATAAAAGATCGTTCATACTCTGATAATAAATAAAACGGAAATTATTAATTATTTCTTGTGCGGCCTGGTACCAATTGATCCACGGACCGGTACCGGTCCGCGGCCCGGGGGTTGGGGACCACTGATCTAAAACACCAAAAAGAACCCCATCCGCATGGATAATGAATGCCTTACCCCAAGCCTCCATTAAGCCTTGTTGTGTGCAGTATGTGTACACCACTCAGGCAGATGAAGCCACTCTTTCACAGTGTTAGTGTGACCCTAGTTCATTGGAGGTCTGAGGTAAAGTTCCTCTCCGTCTAGCTTACCCACAGATACTCTGTCATGTTTTCCGTCGAGGCAGTCCGTCCCCTGACTCCAGCAAGGGGGAAGCGTTGAAGACACAGACCATTGATTAGTTTGCAACTGGTACGCGATACAGAGGTTTCCTGCCGTCCTCAGAGACCGTGTGAGACATTGGGTTCCGCTGTCTTCCTAAATGTCCTGGAAAGACACCTGACTGATGGTGTCCCAATCTTCAAGGGTTATTAGTGGTTTTTAATGAAGATGAACTGAATTTGAAAAGCCACATTACGGATCATTTGTCGGATAACAAATGGGAGCGCGGCACGAATGGCTCAGTTAATCTTCACAGGAAATCATATGGCAGAGATTAATAAGAACCTGTATCATGTCCATGTACATATTTTGGAGATGAACAGCTACAATAATTGTAAGAATAAAAGTGGATTCTTTTAAATCTTTGGATGAACTCTATTTCTGCTCCTTGAGTCACTGATCAACTCATAAAACTGGTTATGAGATTGACATTTTCAAAGACCGTTGGAAATAGGAACTCACCACATTCCAGGACATCTTCTTTGAAAAGTGAAACGCATGATTTCTCCCCCACCTTCCAACCAGAGTGCTTCTCCACATTTGGATGATATCAAAAATGTGATCAATTCAAGGGAGCAATCAAGGTGTCCGAGAAGTGAAACCAATGTAGTGCCTTAAACTGGCATTCTCATTGGCTACGGAACTGAAGTAATCTAACAAACGTAACGTACTTCTTGAAACACAAACCACAACCCTTCAAACATTTATGGGTCCTGACCATGGATGTAATAAGAGAAATGGATACAATGTTGGAAAAGGTGCCCTGTTCATTCATGTAAGTGAATACGTTTGACTTCTTAGTGATAAAGTCACCCGGGTATCTCGGCGACCATTCGCATCAATGGAGCCGATAGAGAAAGCGCACTAGCGTCTCCTTAAACCCCGCCTACCGGCCCTCAGAGCAGCAGCATTCTTGGGCTCATTTACATGAAGGGAGGAAGGAAAATAACTGAATTTGGCTATAAATGCATTTAATAATTCTTCGGTCCGAATGATTTAAATGGGGGCTATTCATGTGTTCATACTGGGAAGTTAATTTACCTCAAATACCCCAATGTAAGTCAAAGGTAAAAATGCCTTTGGGACCCCATGGCATCAAGTGGTCCTGACCAAGCTTCTGTAGGTGACGGGCTGGGAAAGAGAACGAGTCGGATATGTAACCAGGACAAATTCTATGATATATTTAGCATGAATTTTAAACTATTAAAATCACATTAGTAGTTGTCTGGTTCATAAATGAATCCATTCATTGCTTTTATTTTTGACCTACTTACCGTGTCTCAAATAAAAATTGTTCCCCCTTTGATTATATTCAGTGGTAAATGAATCTGTACTTGTATTGCACTTTTCAGACCACTCAAAGCTCTTTAACACTATATGACATCATTCACCCATTCACACACTAATGGGAGGATCTACCATGCAAGGTGCCACCTGCACATCTGGAGTAACTAACGTTCAAAAACCATAGGCACAGCTACGAGAGCAATTTAGGGTTAAGTGTCTTGCCCAAGGACACATTAACATGGGCTAGCGGAGCCGGGGATCGAACCTCTGATCCTCTGATCGAAGGACGACCTGCTCACCGCTGAGCCACAGTGGTGCATGTCGTTTAGTTTCAGTATGCTGAGTAATCCTCCCATGCATGTCTATGTTCGTCCATTCTGTCTCATGCTCTGGTGCCAAAAGGAGCAAGTAGCACTAACAGATTCCGTATATGCGCCTGTGCATCTGGCCAGCACAAAGCCAACAACCTTGACATTGCCATGGAAACGCCTTCGTCAGCACAAAGACACAGACAACCACGAAGCATGAATATTCATGACGGATGAGTCAACACTGACTGTGACAGATGTCATCATTTTACACAAGATGGACAAGGTTGTAGAGATTTTGTCAAAGTTTAATTATTGATGATACATAGATATGGATATTATGTTGTTTATATTATATATATTATAATATTATTATACAATTATTATTCGTGATGCATTTTCATGTAAGCCGCATTTGACATACAATAGTATATGGCAGCGTTCAGTGCAGAGCAACACAGTAGTGAGGAGGTCCAGGGTGGACGGTGGGTCCAGTTTGTGTCCCATTTGACAGACAATATTGACTCGTAACCTCCCACTAGGTGACTAACCCTAACCTTTCCATACTTCCGAATGTATTTTAGGCCTAAATCTTTTCCTAAACCTAACCAAGTGGTTCTGTAGCCTTAACTGATAGCACTGACCACTCAGGTTGCTGGACATTTGGACACATTCTGAGTAAACTATGCCCACATTTTCGAGACGAAACCGTAACTCTACACATCATTTTGTGCACATTTTTGAAATATCGCATTAGAAAAGCTGTATGGAATGGACAACATTCAATAAAACATACTCAGTTGTTAAAAAAAGGGTTACTCTCGCTTGAGGTGGTTTTTGCCCCCAAAAAAGAGTTGATGCCCTAAATGGACTATGAACACTTTGCTGAACAGATTATCGCATAGAAAATATTGAACTCACAGGACGGATCAGTTGCATCTGCCGCCAGTGTCAGAGATTTCCCCATAATGTGTGAATGCTTGTTTTCCATTCCCGACAATATTAAACAGAGCAAATACTAGAAACACGACATTTCCCAATCTGTAAAGTCCCCTCTCTCAATGTTTTATCGTACATGAGGCGACAACTTCTACTTCTTCTCCTACTCTGTTTACTGGTGGATTACAGCGCATATGTATAGCACCAGCTTCTGACCCAACTATGCTGTTGAGTATATTCTCTACAAAACGGCCAATGTTAATATTTTTTTTCCGTGTGCCTCTCAGTAGTCACAAATTCTGCACTTGTCTTTATTCTTATTCTTCAGCTGCATTCGGGCTGTATTTTCCTTTCCAACATACCCAACACACTTCCCCTCGCTGATGTCTGGCGCCCAGTCCAGAGCAGCAGCGCCTCTCATGCTCCTCAAGAGGCCTCCGGCTCATCGGGAGGCGTCGAGAGCGGCCAGCTGGATATTATTAACGCTAATGAGGATTCACAACTCAACACTCTCGCAGTGTCGGAAATTCTAATGGATTAAAGCCAAATGACACCAGGCAATGCAACGATATGAGAAATACGTGCCACAAAGGGATTCCCAGAGCTGAACCCATCACGTGCCACGTCCGCCTGCTCCGAGTGAATAAAAACATAAGCAACTGCACCGAAACAGAAAACATATGCAGTATTCTGCACTTTAAACCATGACCATTATAATGTAGCCAATTCCCTCTGGCTACACGCTGCGCAAGATGAAATATTCTGCTTTATCTCTGAAAAGAAGGAACAGTTGCTTCTGTCTTTCCAATCAATGGACCTCTTTGAATTTGTCCACATTTGCTAAATGTGACACCAGGTTTAAACACAAAAAGCTTCTGGACCTCTATATTTTTCTCTTCTTCATCGTACCAGCGATGGGTACTTTTCAGAAGACACCATGAGAAGTAGAATGTTTTATTTATCCCAGAACAGCTGGTGCGTGAGCCAACCTAACAAATGGCCTGAGGCAGGAATGAGTCTCTTTATGCTACATTACGTCTAAAGTCCAGTGGTCATCACCAAACATGGCTCCAAACACAAATTGGCTGGAGTGAAAATGCTGTTTGCACGATACAGAGGGGGAAAGAAAGGGACGGCTGTACTATCATAGATATTAATCATTGTGATGAATATAAATGTTGGAAAAATAACTATTTCCGCAGGACTGTGACCTTACAAATCACAGGATGTTGAACTGTCTGAAACACTGATCAGTATTCTTCTTCAATCAGAAGTTGATCACAGGTGCTTCTAAGAGAGGAGAACTAATGTGTTTATCTGGAGCTCCTTCCCAAAGACAATGGAGGCCTGTTTCTGGAGAAGATAAGAAACTGCTTTGGGCCGGTTGGGACCACATCCCCCTGTTACTGTCTGTCACACTGTATAAATGACAGAGGCTCAGAGATGGATCTTTGAGCAGCAACTTGGAAATATGACTTGCGTGATTTCAACTCTGCTCCTTCTTGCAAAAATAAATTACCTAAATGATGATTTTACACTTGGTGTCGAGTAGAATTTTTCTAACAATAAAACAAGCCATTATTTGTTATGGACAATTATGTGGACAAAAGGAGAAATAAAGGCAGCTCAATAATCATAAGAAAGTCTGTTTATCTGGCAAAACATGTGAATACTTACACAGAAATTGTCTTATTTAATTTAGTGTTACATGATTGTTTCATGTATTGGAGTTTCATTCATACATTGTCATATTCATGTAATGTGTTTATGTAACTTTGTAAATGCTGTTCATTCTGTACACATGACATCTATTCTTCTGTCCATCCGGGGAGAGGGATCCTCCTCTGTTGCTCTCCTGAAGGTTTCTTCCCTTTTTTCCCTGTCAAAGGTTATTTTTGGGGAGTTTTTCCCGATCCGATGTGAGGTCAAAGGTCAGGGATGTCGTATGTGTACAGATTGTAAAGCCCTCTGAGGCAAATTTGTAATTTGTGATATTGGGCTATACAAAATAAACTGAATTGAATTACATAAGTAACCGTAACAAAAAAACTACTTCAGATGTCCAGCTTGAAAAGACACCCAAATACATCTTTTTGTAGAAATTATTTTCCATTGTTCCAGCGGCCACTGTAAATGTGTTAAAAGTGCTGTTATTCAACCCATTTTCTCACACAACTCGTCAACTACCGACGCTCGGTTAGTGTCCCGACGCTTTAAGGGTTGGCTCACAATTAGGAGTTTAAGAATTGCTGGATGTTCAAACCCCGTTTTTTTTCAGTTCAAGGTTCCTCGCTGCCTCTCTGTCGCTGATGCCGCAGACATTATTTCACTAAAGTGCAGTTCGTGCACCGTGCAGCGCTTCATGAATGCTTGTATTATCAACGGGAGTGCCAATCTCTAGATGGGTGTCAACTCGAGGTCACTGCCACTCATTTGACCTTTGAACTCAATTCTGCCCCGTGCCGTAGCCCAGAGAATTGACTGGGGCCTCTTGGAACCATGTGTCTGTCCCTCCTGCCGATGAATTACTCGTCAATCCTCCGTTCCGGTGTTCACGGCTCGCTGCACCGGTGGATTTGAACTGAACACTACATCACTCACACTGTCCAGCTCCCCGGAGAGCATCCACTAAGTCAGGAGAGATGATTTAGAGGGTTTGAAGATGAGGCCGCTCACAACATCAATCGGGCTACTCGACACAGCGAGAGACTACTCTTATATGTCATGTCTGATGAATGTCAATTTCTATGGAGAATTGTTTGAAATTTACATGTTTATGTAAAACATGCTCCTCCTATGAATCGCCACCTTAACGTGGTGGAGGAGTTTGAGTGGCTCAGTGATCCTGGGAGCTATGTTGTCCGGGGCGTCAGCCCCTGGTAGGGTCTCCCAAGGCAAACAGGTCTCGGGGGAGAGCCCAGACTAAGAGCGGTTCAATAAACCCTGATGATAAGCAGCCCACGGACTGAAGCTACCTTGCCCGGACAAGGGAAACCGGGGCACCCTCCCGGAGCCAGACCCAGGAGGGGAGCTCGTCGGCGAGCGTCTGGTGGCCGGGCTTTCGCCCATGGGGCCCGGTCGGGCTCAGCCCGAAAAAACAGCATGGAGCAGCAGTCACCCTGTGGACCCACCACCCGCAGGGAGAATTATCGGAGTCGGGTGCTATGTAGACCGGGCGGCGGGCCAGGCGGGAGACCTGGGCGGGCCGATCGCCGGCAGCATAGACTAGCTCTAGGGACGTGGAATGTCACCTCACTAGCGGGGAAAGAGCCGGAGCTGGTGCAGGAGGTGGAGCGGTACCAGCTAGATATAGTTGGGCTCACCTCCACGCACAGCATGGGCTCTGGAACCAAGCTCCTGGAGAAGGGTTGGACTTTGTCCTTTTCTGGAGTTGCCCAGGGTGAGAGGCGCCGGGCGGGAGTGGGGATACTCACGAGCCCCCGGCGGAGCGCCGCTGTGTTGGAGTTTTCCCCGGGGAACGAGAGGGTCGCCTCCCTGCGCCTACGGGTTGCGGGGAGTAAGGCTCTGACTGTTGTTTGTGCTTATGCACCGAACAGCATTTCGGAGTATCCGGCCTTCTTGGAGTCGGTGGGAGGGGTCCTGGAAAGGGCTCCACCTGCCGACTCCATAGTTCTCCTGGGAGACTTCAACGCTCACATGGGCAATGACAGAGAAACCTGGCGGGGCGTGATTGGGAGGAACGGCTTGCCCGATCTGAACCCGAATGGTGTTTTGTTGTTGGACTTCTGTGCTAGCCACAGTTTGTCCATAACGAACACCATGTTCGAACATAAGGTGGCTCATAAGTGTACCTGGTACCAGAACACCTTAGGCCGGAGATCAATGATCGACTTTGTAATCGTATCATCTGATCTGCGGCCGTATGTCTTGGACACTCGGGTGAAGAGAGGAGCAGAGCTGTCAACTGATCACCACCTGGTGGTGAGTTGATTCAGATGGCGGGGGACTCGGCTAGAGAGACCTGGCAAGCCCAAATGTGTAGTGAGGGTGAACTGGGAACGTCTGGCAGAGGATCCTGTCCGGGAGGTCTTCAACTCCCACCTCCGGAAGAACTTCTCACAAATCCCGAGGGAGGCTGGGGACATGGAATCCGAGTGGACCTTGTTCAAAGCCTCTATTGTGGACGCGGCTGCTCGGGGCTGTGGCTGGAAGGTCATCGGTGCTTGTCGTGGCGGCAACCCGAGAACCCGGTGGTGGACACCGGGGGTGGGGGAAGCCGTCAAACTGAAGAAGGAGGCCTTTCGGGCCTGGCTGGCCCAGGGGTCTCCTGAAGCAGCTGATGGGTACCGGCGGGCCAGAAGGGCTGCAGCGACGATGGTCGCGGAGGCTAAAACTCGGGCATGGGAGGAGTTCGGGGAGGCCAAGGAGAAGGACTTTCGGTTGGCCTCAAGGAAGTTCTGGCAAACCATCCGACGGCTCAGGAAGGGAAAGCAGGGTCTACTCCAGGCTGTTCTCAGCAGGGGGGGGGAACTGCTGACCCGGACTGTGGACATCGTCGGGCGGTGGAAAGAGCACTTTGAGGAACTCCTAAACCCGGCCAACATGTCCCCCGGAGAGGGGGCAGCGCCGGAAGACTTTGGGGTGGATTCACCCATATCCCTGGCAGAGGTCGCTAAGGTAGTCAAAAAGCTCCTTGGTGGCAAGGCGCCAGGGGTGGATGAGATCCGCCCTGAAATGCTGAAAGCGCTGGACATTGTTGGGCTGTCTTGGTTGACACGCCTTTTCAGTGTGGCATGGGGGTTGGGAACAGTGCCCATGGACTGGCAGACCGGGGTGGTGGTTCCCATCTTCAAGAAGGGGGACCGGAGAGTGTGCTCGAACTATCGTGGTATCACACTGCTCAGCCTCCCGGGAAAAGCTTATGCCAGGGTGCTGGAGAGGAGGCTCCGACCGCTTGTCGAACCTCAGATTCAAGACGAACAGTGCGGATTCCGTCCCCGTCGTGGAACAGTGGACCAGCTCTTTACCCTCGCAAGATTACTGGAGGGGTCCTGGGAGTTTGCCCAACCAGTTTACATGTGCTTTGTAGACCTGGAGAAGGCTTTCGACCGGGTCCCTCTGGGGTTTTTGTGGGGGGTGCTGCGGGAGTATGGGGTGCCGGACCCGTTGGCACGGGCCATCCGGTCTCTGTACGCCTGCAGTAGGAGCTGTGTTCGTCTCCTCGGTAGTAAGTCAGACACGTTCCCGGTGGGTGTTGGCCTCCGCCAGGGCTGCCCTTTATCACCGGTCCTGTTCGTGACCTTCATGGACAGGATATCTAGGCGCAGCCAGGGGGCGGAGAGGATCCGGTTCGGGAGTCTCGGGATCGCCTCTCTGCTGTTTGCCGATGATGTGGTCCTGTTTGCCTCCTCGGACCGTGACCTCCAGCATTCACTGGGGCGTTTTGCAGCCGAGTGCGAAGCGGCAGGGATGAGAGTTAGCACCTCCAAATCTGAGGCCATGGTGCTCTGCCAGAAACCGGCGGATTGCTCACTCCAGGTGGGGGCAAACTGCCTACCCCAAGCGAAGGAGTTCAAGTATCTCCGGATCTTGTTCACGAGTGAGGGTAAGGTGGAGCGGGAGATCGATAGGCGGATCGGTGCGGCTGCAGCAGTAAAACAGGTGCTGTACCGGTCCGTCTTAGTGAAGAGGGAGCTGAGCCGGAAGGCAAAGCTCTCCATTTACTGGTCGGTCTACATTCCAACCCTCACCTATGGTCACGAACTCTGGGTCGTGACCGAAAGAACGGGATCTCGGATACAAGCGGCCGAAATGAGCTTCCTCCGTAGGGTGGCCGGGCTCAGCCTAGGGTAAGGAGATAGGGTAAGGAGCTCGGACATCAGGGGGGAGCTTGGAGTCGAGTCGCTGCTCCTTCGTGTCCAAAGGAGTCAGCTGAGGTGGTTCATCTAGTCAGGATGCCTCCTGGACGCCTCCCATTAGAGGTTTTCCGGGCACGTCCAACTGGTAGGAGGCCCCGGGGAAGACCGAGGACACGCTGGAGGGATTATATCTCCCGGCTGGCCTTGGAACGCCTCGGGATCCCCCAGAATGAGCTGGAAAGTGCTGCGGGTGAGAAGGAGGCCTGGGTCGGCCTGCTGAACCTGCTGAACCTGCTGCCACCGCGACCCGACCCCGGATAAGCGGGTGATAATGGATGGATGGATGGATGGATGTTTATGTTTGATGTAGGCTATACTTTAGGAACTATATTCAGGAATGTCACTTTGTCTGAGTTATGTTTTCATTCAAATGTATCAACATATTTTTTGTTGTTTATTTTGTATCACATTATGTTGCACCTACAAATGAATACAATGGCGGGGTGTTTTAAAATATCCTGGGGACAGTTTTCATTCATGCTGTGGTAATACATCACAGCAGAGGTCACATGCTAATTAGGCAATAATAAGATATATCAATGATGTTGAGGCGATGATAATATTTGACCTGACTCTTAATAAATCTCAATAAAGTTGTCTACAGATAATACAGCTCTCACCATATCAGATTGTATAATGGCCAAAGGAATTCAGGATTACGATATTATTACGACATCGACAGCAAATATTTAAGAAATGTATAATACTTCAGGAAAATTAATTTGTATCCTGCATTTTTTCTCTGTATTTGGCAAATTAATTACACATAATGTGGGGACGTGGAGAGAGTCTGTAACCATAATTGTATAAAAAGTATTTCATATACTTTTAGTTATATAACTAAGTATTCCAATCCTTCTCACGTGTCCTTGAGCAACATCGGTGCGTCTGAATGGGAGAACTTGAGGTTAACTCCCGATAAAACCCTACAACTTTACAACATTTCGTACAATTTAACGACATATACTAAGGTTTTTATCATTATTGCTTCATTTTAAGTATTACACTTGTACCTGTGTTTTTATTTTTTTAGAATGTGACATTTGTTTTTGATTGAATTGTTTCTGGTGATATGTGTCATCTTTTATTGCTGTTCATTCAGTGTTGATGGAAAAACAGATCAGGAAAACTCACTCATATTAATTATTAAAAATGTACAGAACGTTTAGCTGCTCCTTTGCAGATCAATGCCAGTATTTTGGGACAACCCCAATAGGGATGAAAGGGAAAAAAGAGAGAGTTTGCGGAGTTGTAAAATGTATGCAATTAAAGCGAAACTTTGTTTCAGGTTCTTAAATCACTATAACAGCATTAATTCATTGACTTATTACCCACCCGGCAGGAACACAATTAGCAGTCCACCTGATGTATTTACATTACATTACATTACATGTCATTTAGCTGACGCTTTTATCCAAAGCGACTTACAATAAGTGCATAAAACCGTGAGTCCAAACTCAGAACAACAAGAATCAAGCAAGAACAATTTCTTCAATAAAGTTAAACTACAAAGTACTATCCGTAAGTGCCATTTAAGTGCTACTAAAGTGCTATCGGTAAGGGACATTTAAGTGCTACTACGGCATTTAAGTGCTACCTATTCAAGGTATAGTCGAAAGAGATGTGTTTTTAGTTTGCGCCGGAAGATGTAGAGACTTTCTGCTGTCCTGATGTCAATGGGAAGCTCGTTCCACCAATGAGGAGCCAGCACAGCAAACAGTCGTGATTTAGCTCGAAGTGAAGGAGCTACAAGCAGATTGGCAGAAGCCGAGCGAAGTGAACGGGCTGGGGTGTGAGGTTAGACCATGTCCTGGATGTAGACTGGACCCGATCTGTTCGCAGCACGGTACGCAAGTACCAATGTTTTGAAGCGGATGCGGGCGGCCACCGGTAACCAGTGAAGGTCGCGGAGGAGCGGAGTAGTGTGGGTAAATTTCGGTCGGTTGAAGACCAGTCGAGCAGCTGCATTCTGGATGAGCTGTAGAGGTCGAATGGCATTAGCAGGAAGACCTGCCAAGAGGGAGTTGCAATAGTCCAGCCGTGAGATGACCAGAGCCTGGACCAGAACCTGTGCCGCCTTCTGAGTGAGAAGGGGTCGTATTCTCCTGATGTTGTACAGCATGTACCTACAGGAGCGTGTTATTGCGGTAATGTTGGCAGTCAGGGAGAGTTGACTGTCGAGCGTCACTCCGAGGTTCCTGGCAGTCGGAGTCGGAACCAGCACTGAGTTGTTGAAGTTAATAGTTAGGTCGTGGGTGGGAGAGCATTTTCCTGGAAGGAGGAGAAGTTCAGTCTTGTCCGGGTTAATTTTCAGGTGGTGTGCGGACATCCACTGAGAGATGTCGGTCAGACAGGCAGAGATTCGTGCTGCTACCCGTGTATATTTAAGTCAAATATTCACTTGTTCTCTCCATTTTGCTCTCCACCAACTCCTGAGGGAAATGTCGGGCTCTTTAATGCTTCACTGTGATCACCAGCTTGTTGGCAACGTTGCACAGCGGGTTTATTGGAGCTGCTGTGGTCCACAAAACATTAAAGTAGTGGGCTGTCGAAGAACAGAAAAAGAGGACGAGACATAACTCCGTAGAGTTATGTGATAATCATCAGTCATCCGATCCATTGTGATCAGCTTTAAGGTTTGCCATCATTGAGGCAAACATCAGAGGCACTTTTCTGGGTTTTTTAGGAACTAACATCTATCCATTTGTCGTTGAAATTTGCTGTGCCAACAAATGGCAAGGAGAGAAAGATGTTGAATTCGATTTTTGGTGCTGACCCAATGTTTGTTGGCATTATATCTGAACGTCAGCATAGCCAGCCTCGAGGTGACCTCTCGCCGAGTGACTCTGCTCACTGGCATTTCGTCAACTCTTCCATTGCCGTTGCTTCCCTGTAACCCTTGGATGGCGCCATGCTTCGTTCACCAGGTGACCAAGCGTGAAATGATTATTGGGACCCCAAACTGTGATATCTGGGACTCTGCTGGGCCTCCGTGCTGGCAGACCAGTTTAGTCACTGGCATAAATCAGGTGGAAGCAGAAGGGGACTCTTATCCAGATGCCATCTATTTTTAGACGGGGAGGAAGACGGATGGAGAAGAGAAGAGAGACTTGGTCGCACATAAACATTGGTGCGGGGAGGAAGAGATGATCATTTAGATTAAAAGAAAGAAAGGAAATAACAAAGGAATGGGGAAGGAGGAGAGAGACATGCAGGGAGGTTCAAAGGCTTAATGACCATTTGCACAGCTCATTGGTCAGGAAGAACAACATGGGCAACCTTGGCGCAGCCCAGGAAAAGCTATCCATATATCTGCTACTTTACAAGCTGCATTAGCAACCTTATCCGGTTGCATTACCTGCCTGCCATCGGTCCTGGCCGTCCGCATCATCAGCCCGAGACGGATCCCTTCATCTATACTGCCAGCAGCTGTCAGCAACCAAAATGGCTGCCCTCCTTCATGAGCGAGGACAGTCTCATAAAACCACACCGTACACCAAATCCATAAAGCATGGGTCGTTTATTTGATAGGATTACTATATTTATCATGACGTGATATATAACGTCGCACTCGTCACGTTTGATGGAGAGAAAACAAAGCATATCAGGATGAGCCGAGTGAGCCTCCTGAAGCCTGTATAAACAATAACACTTTTGCCATATCTATGCCGAGATGAGGATATTTTGAGTGTTGATGGAGCTACTACAATGCTAGCACCGATCCAGCCGAACTCAAAAACGAACATTTTAAACGTTCGCTTGTCGTCTTGCAGACAGAATCGGCATCATGATGTTGTAATTTCGGCATTCATTTTATTAGTTTATTATAGCTTATTCACAGCAATAATCAAATTTAGTTTTGGTTCACATACCACCAATTCACTCAGCCAATGGGTGACGTGCTAGAGACAGTGGGAAAAGGCCTCCTGATGTTATGAACCCAGGCACAATGGCGTTTTGTTCTTCTTCTTCAACATACCTCAGTCATGAAGACTGGATTTTAGATTGGGATCTATTCCTGTTATTTCCTCAGGTTTTGTGTTTCCCACTTTTATTTCCTAAATTCACTCTCCCCTGTGTTTCTCCATTAGTCACCACACACACCATCCCAGTTCCTTTGGTCAGTGTGCCCAATATGATCAGAATCCTAACACAACATTTTTAACCTTCCAACAATGATGTTTTAGCTCTATGTTAACAAACGGCTTCAATAACTACAGATAAAGTCCCTGCATTGTTCTAAAATACTTTACTTTTTACCTGTTATTATTTATATTTCAACCAGTTCAATTTGAAAACTGACAATGAAAGTTATTATTCAATAGAACTTTCTTTATTTGATTTGACAGTCACCAGTTGACATGAACAGACTAAATCATTGTGATGATTCGGACCTTTGTATGAGGACGTTTGAATTGAATACCCCCGTTCTACACTCTAAACAATATGTCGTGATCAGACCCAGGTTAGAAAATGACCAGAATGTCCTAATAACGTGTTCCATACAACCTCACAAGGGGAAGACATATGTGTATCTAAAGTTCACTGGGTAAGTTTCCAAGTTACATTTCAGTCCACATCCTCGCAATGAATTTGACCTTCATATAACAAGCTTTTCCTTCATGCAACGCAGAGCTACGCCATCAGTCAGGTTTCGCTTAGCCCGGCTGTCATCACCATCAGGTGCTATAGCAGAGCAGGTGCTGGTGTTTTAAACAGGGTATTTCCTCAAGGTCTCTCTACCTCTCGCTCTCATTGCTTGCCAGATTAAAATAGAAATGCTGTTGTCTCCTTTAAATACCGTCTATACAGTTTAGAATGGGATTTAGTGCTTTACCTGTTAGTTAAACAATGCCATGTACATACGTTACGTAACAGACACTTATTTTGACCCAAACCTCAATCTTTGGTTGTCTAAACCTAACCAAGTTAACCTAAAAAATAACTAAATTTCACGTTGGCAGTTTATTTTGAAAAGACACGTCCCTGATGCATCCATAAGTGAAGCTAAATGGGTCCCTACAGCATCGTAGTTTAAATGATCAAACAGAATATTGTGTAAAGGTTTATTAAATAACACAAGACATTTACTGTGGAGTCTTGCATTTGATGTAATTAGCCATGACATTTTGGCTTTGAACTCACTTTTAGCATGTAGTACCATGTAGTACGTATTTGTTCCGCAATTAAATTGAAATTGGAAAAGTCTGAATTGAACAATCGCACGCACACACATGACAGGATACAATGCATGCTTTGCAGTGTGCATGAGGAATGTGTACACGGCCGGCAGCAGTAATCCTGTGTGCACCATGCTTCCATTTTTCTGAATGACTGATCTTTTATTTTAACAGAAGCTCCCATGTTAGGATTCTTTTTTTTTTATGTCATTAATGTGCTTGAGATGCATTTTTTTCAAGCCAAAAACAAATACATTTAAAGGCTTCAGGACTTTACAATGTGTTTATTTTGGAAATGTTTGGATCACACCAGTCGGAAACAATCCTACAGCAACCCCACTACCCGCACGCCATATGAAAAGCATGACATTTATGTGTGTCATTATTATGCATTTGAGTTTTTTATTTAAGTCCTGTTTGTTTGACCCGTCCACCTCCCAACCCATCCATCATAAGTAGTCCCTCTCAAAGGTTAGTACTAAGTGACTTGTTCAGAGCTTAGCATAATAAGTCAGTGCAGGCTAAATGATGTTGTCATTTATACAGCAATTTGTGAACAGGCTACCTTTGCCCAATGACGCCTTAATGCACGAGCTGGCAGTGAAGATGTAGTTTTTTAAAGGCTAAACGCCAAAAAATATGGATATTTTAAGAAATAAAACATCTTCTTGCAGCAGAGAAGAGAACGTATCTAAAAGTTTGACAACAACGATATAATTGGCTTACAGAAACTCCGCAGAAACTGATTGGTTCATTTAACGTTCACACCCCCCCAATCAGCTGAAGGAGTAATTGCTGTGAGACTTAGAATGTTCTGAATGAACAGAGTGTAAAGGGTGTCTTCCTTACTTAGCTTCCCCTTGAGCTTCATCTTCATCGTGCACATCTCCCATTTTATTTCTAAAGCCAATCAGCAGACCCTATTGACAATTGTGCAAATGTTCTATTAAATGTATTATTCTTCAGTGCATCTTTATCACTGAGGCCACTGAATTTGATGCCAGCAATGTCTCAGATGTTTTGATGAGAGATAATCCGGATGAACGTGATTCTTCTAAGAAGGCGGCTGATCCCTGATCAACATGGTCGTTTCTGCTCCAAGCTGAGATATTTGAGTTATGGCTGGTTTGCTTCCAAGGAGCTTTAGATTGGTTTGACAAAACATCACATCTTTTTCAGTCAACTTAATTTTGTGGACTCCTAATTTGAAGCGAATGGCTCTCTTATCAGATGGAGAAGTGGTTAGCACATTAAGTCAATACATCTATAGGAAGTAAAACAGATATTTTGTTGCACACTGCCATGACGTTTTTCCAACAGCTCATAATTCGGATACCACAAAAGTCCAGAAAACGTCCCTGTGGTGGCATGGGGCGTTGTTAGGCTCACCTGCAGGGGGGGAGCGGGGGAGTGGCTCAGGGAACAGGTGCCGGGAAGAGGCTTAATTAGCCTCAGCTGCTTTGGATCAGGGGTAATGTGTCTTGCCCCTATATCAGGTGTGTTGCGGAGGAAGCATGGGATCGGCAGAGCAGGATCAAAATAAAGATCATTGCCAAACGTCACACAACGTGTACTCATTCCTTGCTGCTGGGGGATGGAAACCAGGGGCTTGTGACAGGAAGTGTTACAGTCCCATTGTTCCGAAGGCCGATTTGTTACGATTTGTTACGTAATTTGTTACAATCTGTACACATACGACATCCCTGACCTTTGACCTCACTTCGGATCATTAAAAACTCCCCAAAAATAACCTTTCACGGGGAAAAAAGTGAAGAAACCTTCAGGAGAGCAACAGAGGAGGATCCCTCTCCCCGGATGGACAGAAGAATAGATGTCATGTGTACAGAATGAACAGAGTTACATAAACACAATACATTAATATGACAATGTATGAATGGAACTCCAATCCATGAAACAGAAGGAGGTAGAGAGGAGGGGGGGCGGGGCATCAGCAGGGCCAACACGGGAGGCCGGCTCACCAGGCATCAGACATCTCCAGGTCTAATGGACCCTATGAGACGTGAAGTCACAACGACTCCGGGGAGGAAGCAGAGTTAATAAGGTGCAATGGAGAGATGTAAATTCATCCATAAGGAGAGAGAGAAGAGGAGATAGGTGCTCAGTGTATCCTAAAACATCCCCCAGCAGCCTATAAGCCTATAGCAGCATATCAAGGGGCTGGACCAGGGCAAACCTGATTCAGCCCTAACTATAAGCACTATTAAAGAGGAAAGTCTTAAGTCTATTCTTGAATGAGGTGAAAGTGGAAGCTGGTTCCATAAAAGAGGAGCTTGATAACTGAAGGCTCTGGCTCCCATCCTACTTTTTAGGACTCTAGGAACCACAAGTAGCCCCACATTTAGTGAGCGCAGCTCTCTAGTGGGGCAATATGGTACTACAAGCTCCTTAAGATATGATGGTGCATCACCAATCAAGGCTTTGTAGGTGAGGAGAAGAATTTTAAATGTGATTCTTGATTTTACAGGGAGCCAGTGCAGAGCAGCTAATACAGGAGTCATGTGATCTCTTTTCTTAGTTTTTTGTGAGTACACGAGCTGCAGCATTCTGGATCAACTGGAGGGACTTAAGAGACTTATTAGAGCAGCCTGATAATAAGGAGTTGCAGTAATCTAGTCTGGAAGTAACAAACACGTGAACCAGCTTTTCTGCATCTTTTGGGACAAGATGTGCCTGATTTTTGAAATGTTACGTAGATGAAAAAATGCAATCCTTGAGATTTGCTTAACGTGGGAGTTAAAGGACAAGTCTCGGTCAAAGATAACTAGAGATTCTTTACAGTGGTGTTGGATGCCAGGGCAATGCCATCTACAGAAACCACATCACCAGATAATTGATCTCTGAGGTGTTCAGGGCCCAGTAAAATAACTTCAGTTTTGTCTGAGTTTAACATCAGGAAGTTGGAGGTCATCCATATTTTTATGTCTTTAAGACATTCTTGAAGTTTAGCGAGCTGGTTGGTCTCCTCTGGTTTGATCGATAGATATAATTGAGTATCATCTGCATAGCAATGAAAGTTTATGGAGTGTTTCCTGATAATGTTGCCCAAAGGAAGCATATATAAGGTAAATAAAATTAGTCCAAGCACAGAACCTTGTGGAACTCCGTGATTAACGTTGGTGGTCATTGAGGCGTCATCGTTTACAAATACAAATTGAGATCGATCTGATAAATAGGATTTAAACCAATTTAGTGCGGTACCTGAAATGCCAATCGACTGATCCAATCTCTGTAATAGGATGTCATATGCTTTTGTTTTTTTGCATTGGGTTTTTCGGAGCAGTGGGTTTTTGAAAAATTGGGTTATTATAAAAAAAAGCTTTCAGACAAATATTGGAACAATGGGGAGTGCACTCTTACATAGGCGGCTGGCAGGCGACAGTATTTTGACTCAGGAGAAGTTCATACATGCTTGATTAAAACACTTATCCCGTATCTAGAGCGCAGAAGGTCACATCAGCTATGGGCTTCCATGAAGACGTCATTCTCATTACAATTCAGCGACTGTCTGTACCGGTTCCTTCTGGTCCAAGCATTTCAAAGCGTTACGCAGCAAAAAAGGAGCCATACGTTCCGTATGTGTGCAGTTCTCTTTGATATGAGTGAGTTTTCCTGATCTGTGTTTTACATTTCAGACACACCAATGGCTCGCTCAAAGACATGGGATTGGAAGCGACTGCAGCGAGGTAGAGTGGGTCCAAGAAAGTTTCTGTTCCCATGCCCAGTGTGTGCGTGTACCTGGCCAGCGGCTGACTGGCAGCATAGCGGAGCAGCTGTTCTTGAAGTAATGGCCCTCGTTCAGCAAGAGCAATGAGGCTGAGCTGTCCTCGGGCGTTACGGAGAGCTCCTGCCGTACACTCTGACCTCTCTGGATGTCGGGGAACAAAAAGAGAAGTTTAGAGGAACCATTGCTTCAAATCAGTGTCCAATTTAACATCCGTCTGACTTATCTTGAGGCCGCGATGAACATGTGCGATGCGACGGCAGCTGCCAATCACGCCAACATGCGTCGGAGCTATTGGTGAAAGGTCCCCTGAAGGACGCTGGCCAGAGGCAGTGCAGCGCTTGAGAGGCGCTTCAGTGCAGCAGTGTCTAGACGTTCCCTTCCCCAGCGGACGTCTGCTGGTACAGATTTAGGTTGTTTGTGCTCTGTTTCCAGACAGCTGGATTGCCCATTAATATCCACTGTCCTGCTTTCTGAATCCTCCGCAGGGAAGTGTGATTCCAGATCACAACCCCCGAACTGATCTCAATATCCCTGTGTTGCCTTAAAAATAGGCAAGTAATAGTGATTCAGCAAAGGTGACTATTTCTGAAATATTCGTCTGGCTCATGCTCATCAATCAGGTTATGTTTGTTTGAGTATTAATACTTTGCTCTCTTTGAAGTGGCTCTGATATTTTCAAAGTAACTAGTTTGATGGGATAACGCATCTCGGACTCTTAAAATAAGTGTTACCCCAGATAGGGATTGGTAATGGGGTTCTTGAACACTACTGTTAGGATCCCTGTCTGCTGTTAGTGTGTGCTCCCCTGTTTGTTCCCCTCCTGTCCGGTTTGTTGTTGTGTGCTTAATGTTTTGCTTTTGTCAGCCTACAGTCTCCACCTCCGGTTTCCGCCCACTACCACACCCCTCTCCTTTGGCTCAGCTGGGGCTCATTGCTCTAAGTGCTGCCAGCTGAGAGTGCTAAACCGTGCACCTCACATTTTAAGTTTTGGAAAGGGAGTGAGCAGAGAGTTATTCAGTCTGCAACCACACCGCCAGATGCAATGTGTCTTGGGTGTGAAGTGTAGTGTAGTCCCAATCCTGATTGCAAAAAGGTTCATTCATATCTATAATCCTTTAAATGTTAGACATTTTCAAATCCCACAGCCACATCAGTAGCCATAATCACTATCAACACTAAACATATAAGGTGGTATGTGATTTACAGCTAGAAAGTCAACCGGGCAAATTATACAGACTATGTTTTCTTCTGTTTGTTTCCTCTACCCCGTCTTCAGCCTATTTTATATTCCCCCTCCCCCCTCCTCTTCTTCACTGGTCCCCAGGTGAAATGATGACAAAGGCTGCCCCTCCCCCCCCCCACGCCCCATTCTCTACAATCAGTTTATGAGTAATAAAGGATGCTATAGCATTTAATTAGCAGAAGCAAAGTTTTAAATGAATCAGGCTAATCCGGCCTGACATGATCTACTTTCTCCGTGTCTCTGAGCACCAACACAATTAAAACAGAAGAAGACAAATAGAGGATTACTACACAGACGAGGAGACACAAAGGTGGCTTAGCTTCGTGGGGGAGTGCATCTCTGATCCGTCTTATTGCCCAGTGTGTATGAAGGGGCAGCAGGGGGAGGACGACTGGCCTCGCACTTTATCCTGATCGCACCCGAGAGTCTCACTCTGCGTCACTCCCACCGCCTTCAACGCATTCACAAGGATTACATTTGAGTACTTTCAGGACAAGTAAGATTAGAAGAGTGTAAGCGTGGTTCAACATTGTCTGCCTGGTAGAGCCTCTGGAAGAATTCAGCCAACATCTTCTCTCGTTCTGCTAGATTGATTTCTCTGATCACAAGCAAAGGACAAGCGCTGATATTGCAATGCCAGGGGAGTCCCAACAACTCTCCCTCTAACCAGGAAGTTCGGCCCTTACATACACAGATTTGGTCACAGGTTTGTATGCATCATCCTAACATTCTAATTGTTTCTGAACTATCCAGGGGGCAGATAATTATGTCTCACAGGACTGAGCCCTGCAAGGCCACTTTTTGATTAGACCATTCAATGACATATGGGTATATTGTGATCCAAGACGTGTCTCTATAACCGAGAAGCAGACAGCCGCACATTTCCAGACACAAATCTCAGTACCCTGACAAAAGCATAACATTGTAACAATATATAAGCATTTACATTATCAAGAGTCACTATTTTCTTGCGGTGTCATTACAGTTGAGGATTACCTGTGGCTTTAAAATTATTGCTTTCCTTCTTATTCATTAGATTATATGGCAGTAATAGATCCTCTTGAAAGTATAGTAGTGTTGATGTTGAATAAAACACAACCATACAAAACCGTTTGAACCACAGTTTATACAAATGGCTATAGGGGAGTTTTTTTTTGCCATTGCCGTCTTGGTCTTTATTATTTTTGTCCATCTTAGATTTTGCCTGTCGTCATCTTGGTTTTTGGACATTGCGATTTAGTCTCTTTTCAGCACGCATTGTATCGTATGGATGATTGTTGTTACACAATGTCCACCACAAAAAGGACAAAAAGGAGCTCACAGCTGGAAAAGAAATGGTGGTGAAACGGCAAAAGAAATCTTGGAAGACCAAGAAATACATCATATAATAGGAAAATGTTTTCAGACAGACAGCACACGCATTTTATGATAGTAAGCTGACTTTTAGTAAGCAATGACAATTAGTTTGTAGTACATGTTGTATAGCAAGAATGTATCTAGTCACAGCTTTAGTCTAGTTTAAAGACTGATAAACTTCAGGGCAGCAAGTTTTCAGTTTGTCTATCACTATTGTATCTGTCCCCATCAAATAACCCATTAAGAGCTCATGCTGTTAACTTTAAGTTTCTTTCTTCCCTCCTGCCTTACCTTGTTTTAGAATTCTAATTGTATTTACTGTAACTTTGGCCTGAGTCAGGCCCGCAGCAGATGTTCATAAATACAATGTGAAGAAAATGACAAGTCAGTGTCAGCCTTTTTGCTGCCAATAAGCACATCCAAATGAAGAAAATGCACTTTTATTTCCATGTTAAGTTTAAGTTGTGTAAATTCATTAAAAATCCAGATGGAAGGGACTCATTTTACTTATCCAGGTTTTAAAATATTCATCCCTTGTATTTTTTTTGCCTCAACCCCATTACAATAGAGGTGTGCTGTATTTTGTTTAGGGTACAATGTAAATTGTCTTATTTCAGGCCTTACAACGCAATAATAAACGCCAAATAGTGCAAAAGAATCCCCCAGACATATTGGAGTCTCGCTCTGCTGCTACTTCGGAGTGTGTTGAGATGCCTTACTCTGAATCCTTTTGTCAGTTTGTTAAGGTTTTTGTTTCTTTAGGTTTCATCGTTTGAAACTAGTACATGAAGAAGAGGCTTATTGGAGCTATGGAGATGATGCAGTAAACTCAATTAAAACTGTGACAGTGGAATGCTGAGAGTGCAAAGGAGATGTATTTTTTTATTTCTTTGATCATTCTTCAGGCCATCTTCTGATATATTTAGCTGCCTATTTTAAGAAGTGTCAGTTCTTGTCACGGCATTTTTTCTTTCTTCTTTACTATTTTTGGGGCAGGATTTCTTTTATTAGCTCGTTCTCTTTCTCAGGGCGTTAAATACACAAGGCACTCTTAAACGTGTGGATGAAACACGGCGGGCTCTCTAGTAATAATGTACACAAATCTGCATCATTTTTCTGACGCTGAGAGAAAATGCTTTGGCAGTGTGACGATGTATATTAAGACTGTATCATCATGTGTGGCTTTATTTTAAGAGGGGAGGTGGATGGGTCAAACAAACCGGACTTTCAATCAGGTGATAGATGCTATAGATTGTGTTTGTGCATCAAATTGTTGTTGAGTCAGTGTGGTTGGGATGTTATTTTTCCATACTGATGTTACATTCTGTACTTTTTAATTTGTTTAAATACTTATATCAAGCCCAACCATGATGTTTCTTTTGCCTTTTGAATGGACAACGTTAACCACAAGTTACTGCAACCATAGTGGGGGGTCAACGTGTGACGCACCAGGCTACCCAGTGCATTAGAAAGTAAAGCCAAGGGGTCCAACGGAGTGTCAGTGTGTGACGGCTTGGGAATGTGTTGAGACTGTAGTGGGAATGTAGTCACCGTGTTTGGCATTTTGGTCACTGCCATCTTGGTTTGTGGTCGTCGGCATCATATTTATTTTGCAGCAAGACGTGATGATAAGTACAACTGAGCCCTGAACAAGACATTTTTAGGCCACTTGGAATACTACCAGCTGGGACAATACGGTGGTAGCAACCTGTCAATCCCAAGTTAGCCCCGCCCTAAAGCCCTGCTTTATGGTCAATTTGACTCTAAATGAACCATAAATTATCATGCTCTATTGAAGACTTGAAACTAGCTATTGAGACCATAAACTAATATAATAGTATACGCTAGCCCAGATGCTAACTTGTTTATTCATTAATTGTGATACATTAGGATGGAAAAATAAAAATAAATCAGACTAAACAATGTTTTTTATTGCAAAGGCTCAAATAACCTATTTGGGTTGTGTGGGGGTATTGCACTGATTGTGGTATTGCACATTTTTTCACACTTGATCAGTGCAATACCTTCCACCAACATCTGAACATGTGCAATATCCCCATTTAACTGTCCCCTTCCCCCTCTTTCTTTCTTTTTACAAGCTAGGTACACTGTGTATGCTGTTCCCTGATACAAGATGTTTCTTCTGGTACCTTTAGTGCAATACACTAGTTTTTGATTCATTTTTGATAACCTGTTCCTGTACTTAATACTGCATACACTTTACCACTATGTACAGTGTGTCTTTTGTACAGTGTTTCTTTAAATATATTTTTCATTTTTCATATTTCTATTATTATTACGGTTACTATTATTATTATTATTATTATTTTTATAGTGTGTTTGTTTTGTACCTCTGACTCGGAGAACCCTGCAAAAATAATTCCGATGTGTCTGGACTGCTGGTCTAGGCACAGATGGCAAATAAAAAACCTTGAACCTTGAACCTTGGGTGGCCCGTATTGACACACCTCACACCATCATCTCTGTGCATGTATATGTATACTTTCAAACAACTTTAACAGGTTTGTGTGAATATGCCCCATGTCAGAGCAATCCAAACTTAAATAGTTCAGGTGTAGTTGAGTTTGAAGATGGGTATGTTCCGAGCAAATGGGATAGGGGCCATTGGCCCTCCACTTTACTCCCCTGGCCTGATTTAGCTCGCGGCCCAGATCCAGGCCAGGGGAGTAAAGTGGGTCTCAACTTCTTTCAGCGCCATATATTACATATTGTGTATATTACATATTATGTAATACATGCCACTGAAAGAAGTTGAGACCAGCTCCACTTTGATTTGTAGCACACTTACTACAAGTGTCGTCCGTCAGTTGCAGCTCCCACTGAAAATATATTACAGCCTGTTGCCTTGTTGCTTGTAGTGTTTATGCAGCATAGCTCACTAAGAAAAAGGTGCATCTGAACTAAACTTAACATGGAGCTAAAAAAACTTCAAATGCACCTTTTTTAATATTGATAAAATAAAAATTCCCCAGTTATTTCCACAAAGTGTTTTTATTTTTGAGCCACACACAGTATGTTCAGACGATGCTCACGCAGTGTGCTCAGTGGTGACCTACATTGCACCAGAATGAAATTGTGGGCTCCCCAGAACAGTATGATGTATAGCACTGACAAACTGAAATAATAAGCTCTGAACTAGCAAAGGAAGAAACTATGTCCAGGCATTTATTTGTCTTTGTGGGCTTTAGGGTTCTGACACTGGACTTCTCGACAAAACCTAAATGTGAGGTAATGATGCAGAACCTGCTCATTGCAATTTAGTGGTGTATAATTCAATAGAAAAAACAACGCACGTAAGGCTACGGGCCCTGATGGCATCCCCGGATGATGGCTTCATCCAAGGCCTGTGCTGGGCAGCTGACTGGGGTCTTGACTGACATCTTCAACCTGTCACTGGCCCAAGCAGCTGTGCCAACGTGCTTTAAAACCACATCAATGGTGCCAGTGTCAAAACACTCCACTACTGAGAGCCTTAAAGACTTTCGCCCCGTTGCACTTACACCCATCATCATGAAGTGCTTCGAGAGGCTGGTCTTGGCTCATCTCAAAACCCGCCTACCACCCACACTGGACCCCCTCCAATTCGCCTACCGCCAGAACATGTGTACAGAAGACGCCATCTCCACAGCGCTTCACTCCGCCCTCGACAATAAAAACACCTATGTGAGAAATGCTGTTCATCGATTTCAGTTCAGCATTCAACATCATCATCCAAACTGAATACCAAACTAGGTAACCTTGGCATCAACACCTCTGCAGCTGGATACTGGATTTCCTAACCAACAGATCCCAGTATGTTAGGTTAGGTAATCACACCTCCTCTACCCTCACCCTGAGCACTGGTGTTCCACAGGGCTGTGTGCTGGGTCCTCTCATCTACTGCCTGTTCACCCACGACTGCACGCCTGTACTTGGTTTCAACACCATCATCATTTTTGCAGACGACACAACGGTGGTGGGCCTCATCAACAACAACGATGAGTCGGCCTACAGGGAGGAGTTCCGGCAACTGGCGCTGTGGTGAGCCAACAACAACCTGTCCCTCAACACCGGAAAGACCAAGCAGTTCATTGTGGACTTCAGAAAGACCAAACTCTGCACACACGCCCCCGTCCACATCAACGGAACGGAGGTCGAGCGTGTCTCCAGCTTTAGGTTTCTGGGTGTCCACATCTCCGAGGACCTCTCCTGGACCCTCAACACCTCAACCCTGGTCAAGAAGGCACACCAGCGTCTCTTCTTCCTTCTGGTATCCACATGTCTCCTCAGATCTTGGTGAACTTCTACCGCTGCAGAGAGCATCCAACTGCATCACAGTCTGGTATGGGAACTGCTCTGCTTCAGACCGCAAACTACTGCAGATGGTGGTTAAAACTGCCCAACGAATCACCGGAACTTCACTCCCTGACATTGAGTCCATCCACCTCAGGCACTGCCTGCGGAGGCTCGCAGCATCGTCAGGTACACGTCACACCCCAGCCACAGACTGTTTGCCCTACAGATGCTAAGCAACATTTTGTTGTCTCAGTACCTGTACTGTGTGCAATGACAATAAAGTTGAATCATCTGAATCTGAATCTGACTCGGCACCGATTCCAGGGCAGTTGCTTGATTGTATACTGTTGCTTTTGGTCCTTCTGCGCAGAAGTCTATTAAATATTTAAAGACAAATTTCTCTTTGGAGGTCTCCCTTTATTCGGTCAAACTTCCACCACAACTATCAATCTGTGCAGGTGGAGCTGAATCTCAGCATCTTTCACATCTGAGGTGCTAGCTGGTAATCAAAGTTTTGAACATGAAAGAGAGGGACGAAGTGTTAAACGGAAAGTGAAGATATAATAATAATAATAATAATAATAATCCATTTAATTTATATAGTGCTTTTCAAGATACTTAAAGACACTTTACATTATACACCGTAGACACAGCTACGGGAGCAATGCAGGGTTAAGTGTCTTGCTCAAGTACACATCGACTAGGGCGGGGATTGAACTGCCAACCCCTTGATTGAAAGACGGGCATGCTAACCACTGACCCATAGTCGCCCCAAATCTGGTTTCATGCCACTTAGTTCTATTTATATTTGTATGTTCACTTCTGTGACACACATGCTGTCCTATCAAATGATAAGACATTTAGATTGTGATCATTTCTGTTCTTTTTTTATCCTGCAGAGGTGAACCAATACTTCCTTTTCAACATTTACATCCAATTACTGCTCTGAAACAATGCACCGAGGTGTAATATCTGCCAACACAACTAAATCCCCAGATAAATGTCACATAGGGTGGTGTTCCATGGAGTGCATGATGTGACACACAGGTGTGTTGTGTCCTCTGTGCCCCTTCTTTATTGTTAAGTTCATTGCAAAGCTACTGCTCCTGATTTGATTCACATTTGCAAGTCAAAAACTGCAGTTCCTTTAATGGTCCACAGGAGGCTGGCTCCAAAAGCGAGTCAATCCCACTTGACCCGCTTGTTAAAATGACAAACTTTACAGCAGAAATAAATGTGTGTATGGCCTGGTACTAAAAATGGTTTCAGTCTCTATAGCTAATATGTTGTTGAGTGTTTGGATTCTGGGAAAACAACGTGGTCCCAGCAGTTACAAGATACAATACTATACTCTTTTTATACTATTGGTTAAATAAAGTCGACATATATGCGTTCCATCCCATCCATCCATCCATCCATTTTCAATACCGCTTATCCTCATTAGGGTCGCGGGGGCGCTGGAGCCTATCCCAGCTGACATAGGGCGAAGGCAGGGGACACCAGGCCGCCAGTCCATCGAGGGCACATGTAGGGACATACAACCAGTCACTCTCACATTCACACCTATGGGACATTTAGAGATCAATTAACCTGCAGCATGTCTTTGGACTGTGGGAGGAAGCCGGAGAGCCCGGAGAGAACCCACGCTGCCACGGGGAGAACATGCAAACTCCACACAGAAGGACCGCTCCGACTGGGAATCGAACCCGCGGCCCTCTTGCTGTGAGGCGACAGTGCTAGCCACTACACCACCGTGCAGCCCTTATATATGCGTTCCATTTAAATAAAAAAGTTAATTTAACCAGAAAACTAGTAACTAAATGAGTAAAACCCACAATATGCGCCTCTGAAATGAAGTGCTTTATTACTCCTTCCATCCATTTTCAATACCGCTTATCCTCATTAGGGTTGCGGGGGCGCTGGAGCCTATTACTTATTTAATCGCAGACCGGATCCACTACTGTTGTTCTTAGCTTTCACAATAAAAGCCTCAGACATATACACTGTGTAAGGGAGAGGGGCTTCCAATTCCCTCAGAGCATTTCACTAAAAGGAACTACATAAAATATCATAGTTTAGATCAGTGGTCCCCAACCTTTTTTGAGCCACGGACCGGTTTCATGTCAGACAATATTTTCACGGACCGGCCTTCACAGTGTGTGCGATACATATGACGTAATAAATATGACGTAATAAAATGATACGACCGGCATAAAATGCGTAAAAATACAACTCACCATGACGCCGAATTAGTGGTAGCCGTGAGCTTGTTTATCTGCAACGAGCCGGTGCATCTCGGGGTGACGGGAGACAACGACACCCGGAGTGTGTTTGTTATGTCCAGTCTGCTCCGGAACTTAGTTTTCGTCGCTGTCATTGCAGAAAAAGCTCTCCAAAGACGTTTGGGTTTTTTTAACTCATTTTCTCTCGCTTGTGGGTTTGCTATAGCTCGCTAGCTTTTCTCAAGAGGTTACTTATACGTAATACGTGACCTCTTGAGATGTGTGACGTATTTTGTGACCTCGTGAGAGGCTCAGATGCTTTTTCAAAATAAAACATTTTTACGACTTTGATAAAAACTTATTTTTTTTTTCATTCACTCGTTGTGTGCGACCCGGTACCGGTACCGGGCCGCGGCTCGGGGGTTAGCGACCGCTGGTTTAGACTAAACAACAGTTAAGCTCAGCCAGACTACCAGAAGCTGCTTTGGGTCAATAGGATTCTGGCAGTCGGTCCTCTGCCTGCCAGAATCTATCAGAACCTTTTATTGCAACTGTCAATGCAAAGAACTGACCTTAAAAAAGCCTAAATCTATCACCCATCATCCAGTCCAATTCACACATTAAGGGGGGATCTGGAGAAGGACCATGAGCCAACTTTTACCTACTGGCCAAATCAATAGGCTTGTAATGAGGCACAGCTGTGCCGAACCATCCTGTAGGGAAGACCATATTACTGTGCAGGTGTATGAATGACGTCTCTCCTTCACGCGGCCTTGCCATTCCTTCTCAGCTGTCCCCTCATCCTCTTCCCCTGGTGAGTAATCTCCTCCATCTCGTCAAGAGAGCTCACGTTCATCCTCCAGCGCTGCCAACGTGTCAGAAGGCAACGGCCTGGAAGTTGTGTCCTTTGCTCCTTCGCCTCCTTCATGAGTCCCTACCTCAACCTTTACGTCAACCACTTAGATTGATTGTCACTCTGCTCAGGTGGAAAGCATCCCTGTGACCCTGGAGGATGAATAACTTATAGGAATGATGGCCGTGAAAGTCATGCATGGACATTTGATGTGTGAATGAATAAGATTCCACTTCTGTACAATACGTGTGGATATAAATGGTAAATGGACTATACTTGTATATACATAGTCTTCCGACTACTCAAAGCACTTAAACACAACACGTCATCATTCACCCATTCACACACTGATAACAGGGGTCAAGGTGCCACCTGCCCACAGGACTTTCTAACCATTCATACTCATTATAATAATAATAATACAATGGTTTTATAAGGCGCCTTTCAAGGCACTCAAGGTCGCCGTACAGCATATTTAAAAATCGGACACAATTTAAAAAGCACAGTTAAAAGCAGAACAGTCTGCAGCTCATTCACACATTCAACAGCACCATTCGTCCCTTCGCCTGGATGAGAAAAAAACAAACCCAACTCCTCATCATAAAGCACTTTTTAACTTGTTTTTTTAACATCACTTTATATATATATATATATATATATATATATATATATATATATATATATATATATATATATTAGTGCAAAGATGAACAAGTTTAATCGATTAATCACATGATTTTTCTGTGATTTACAGCGATTAATCGCATTATTCTCAAAATTCAATAATGAATTAAAAACTAGCGTAATGCACTAAAGGTACCAGAATAACATTTGTCTTGTATCAGGGAACAGCATAAACAGTGTGTGTTCAGTAATAAGGGTCCCTGTTAGAGTGAAGTGGTCGAGCACAAACAAAAGTACACAGCTGGATATTACTGTGCAGGGACCTTTTAGTCTGTACAGCCTCTGGATTTCCTGGACAATCTCAGTCAAAGAAAGAAAACTGCAGGTTGAGCAGTTACAGTGAGTTAATAATAATAATACATTTGTTTTATAAGGCGCCTTTCAAGGCACTCAAGGTCGCCGTACAACATATTTAAAAATCGGACACAATTTAAAAAGCAGCACAGTTAAAAGCTGAACAGTCTGCAGCAGAGCAACCCAGAGGGGAACACGTCAGGCATAGGCCTGCCTGAAAAGGTGGGTTTTGAGGTGGGTTTTGAATAAAATGAGTCAATGTTTCTGATGTCAGGGGGGAGGGAGTTCCAGAGGCGAGGGGCAGAGCGGCTGAAGGCTCTTGACCCCATGGTGGACAGACGAGCTGGGGGGACAGTCAGGTTGATGGAGGAGGCAGACCTGAGAGACCGGGTGGGGATGTTGATTTGGAGGAGGTGAGACAGATATGGAGGGGCGAGGTTGTGGATGGCCTTGAATGCATGGAGGAGGATCTTAAAGTCAATGCGGTGTTTGATGGGGAGCCAGTGGAGTTGTCGTAGAACAGGGGTGATGTGAAAGATGGAAGGGGTCTTGGTGATGATGCGGGCAGTAGCGTTCTGGACCAGTTGGAGTTTATGGAGGAGTTTGTGGGGGAGACCAAAGAGGAGGGAATTACAATAATCCAAGCGGGAGGTGACAAGAGAGTGGACCAGGATTGCGGCGCTGTTGGGTGTGAGTGAAGGGCGGAGGCGGTTGATATTTCGGAGGTGGAAGTAGGCAGACCGGATGGTGGTGTTGATGTGAGTGTGGAATGACAGTGTGCTGTCGAGGACGACACCCAGACTCTTAGCCTGAGGGGAGGGGGAGACCGAGGAGTTGTCTATTGTGAGGGCGAAACTGGGATGCTTGGTGAGAGTGGACTTGGAGCCGATGAGGACAACCTCGGTTTTATTGCTGTTCAATTTGAGGAAGTTTGAGGTGAACCAGTTTTTTATTTCCTGTAAACAGGCACAGAGGGAGGGGGGCGGGGAAGTGGAAGAGGGTTTGGAGGAAACATAGAGCTGGGTGTCGTCTGCGTAACAGTGGAATTGAATATTATGTTTGCGGAAAATGAGTCCAAGTGGGAGGAGGTAGATAATAAACAGGATAAAGATCTAAAGGATCTAAGATTTTAGAGAGAAATGGTAGGTTGGAAATGGGACGGAGGTTATTGAAAATGTTGGGGTCTAAACCAGGTTTCTTGAGTATTGGAGTAACAGCAGCGGATTTGAGAGGTGATGGGACAGAACCAGAGGTGAGGGAGGAATGGATGATGGCCGTTATCAGGGGTAGCAGAGAGGGGAGGGAGGCTATAACCAGGGAGGATGGGAGGGGGTCGAGTTGGCAGGTGGATGTCTTGGAAGTCTGGATGAGTTTTGATAAAACGATGGCAGAGGGGAGTTGGAAGCAGGAGAGAGGTACAGAGACGGGGGGGGGGAACAAAAGTAGAAGGACAGCTGGACGTATAAGTTGAAGTGGCCCACAACCTTTCTCCAGTTGGCCAGGACATTATCAAACGCACTGCAATCATATTTCATGCACTATCTGTGCTAAGTGTGCTGACTTTATTGTAAACGTTTCACTGCTGTGCAACATGAATAAAATGTTCCGTGCACGCTTCTGCAACATGTCTGTCTTCTGTTGTCATGACAGTCAAAGCACGTGAATGCAGAACCCAGTTCATCAATATAATGAACTGTAACTCTGAGATAACTGTGTTACCCAGCGATGTGCAGTCGTCTCCAGTGACAGCAACAGTTGGTGCACGTTGTAACGCCGCCATTTTTGTAGTCTGCTCCGTTTCATACAAGTTGTGCATTCTGACGACGGTGCGTATCAGCCTCCCTCAAGACGCACCGTCGTCAGAATATCGTTCGTTTGTGATTGGAAGGACGCTCCTCAGACCGACTGACCTTGCTCTCCACTTGGCCGAGGCATGTGTTCATTGTTCATGTGTTCATTGTTCATGTGTTATGTGTTCATTGTTCATGTGTTATGTGTTCATTGTTCATGTGTTCATTGTTCATGTGTTCAGTGTTTATGTGTTCATTGTTTAGTGTTCATGTGTTCATTGTTCATGTGTTCATTGTTCAGTGTTCATGTGTTCATGTGTTCAGTGTTCATTGTTCAGTGTTCATGTGTTCAGTGTTCATGTGTTCATGTGTTCGTGTGTTCGTGTTCAGTGTTCATGTGTTCATGTGTTATGTGTTCATTGTTCATGTGTTCATTGTTCATGTGTTCAGTGTTCAGTGTTCATGTGTTCATTGTTCAGGTGTTCATTGTTCATGTGTTCATGTGTTCGTGTGTTCATGTGTTCATGTGTTCATTGTTCAGTGTTCATGTGTTCAGTGTTCATGTGTTCATTGTTCATGTGTTATGTGTTCATTGTTCATTGTTCATTGTTCAGTGTTCATGTGTTCATTGTTCATTGTTATGTGTTCATTGTTCAGTGTTCATGTGTTCATTGCTCAGTGTTCAGTGTTCAGTGTTCATGTGTTCATGTGTTCAGTGTTCATTGTTCAGTGTTCATGTGTTCATTGTTTGTGTTCATGTGTTCATGTGTTCAGTGTTCATTGTTCAGTGTTCATGTGTTCAGTGTTCATGTGTTCATGTGTTCATTGTTCAGTGTTCATTGTTCATTGTTCAGTGTTCATGTGTTCAGTGTTCATGTGTTCAGTGTTCATGTGTTCATGTGTTCAGTGTTCATTGTTCAGTGTTCATGTGTTCATTGTTCAGTGTTCATGTGTTCAGTGTTCATTGTTCCTGCGTTGGTTTACTGATTGTTCTCCCGCACGCCACATCCAAAGTAGTCTGCCGAAGTTTCGCTCCACTGGTGGTTTGGGTAGCTCTTGGCTGGCATCAATGCTGCATAACGCCTTTAAGACGTACTTCATGCTTGTAGTACTTCATTCTCGTAGTACTTCATGCTTGTAGTACTTCATGCTCGTAGTACTTCATGCTCGTAGTCCTCCGGTGATAAGATAACTCCAGTTTGAGAGGTTACAAATAACTTTGCTTTTATTAACTATGCCGTCTGGTAGAGATTTAAATGAAAATGTCCATTTAAAAGTGCCTTTATCCATGTTCTCGGCCAATGTGTGCAGGAGTGTTAAGCCCCTCCCTGTGCAAAAAAAAAATGGTGTTAACGCATGAAAGTATTATTATCGGCGTTAATGTATTGCTGCGTTAACGTATTTATTTATTTAACACGTTAACGTGCCCAGCCGTAATATATATATATATATATATATATATATATATATATGTAGTTTGTTGTTAATTTTATTATTATTATAATAAAACACTCCAACTGATGCACATGTTTTGTTTTTATTATTCTTCATTACTCTTCATTTTGTATTTTCAATTTTCATAGCATAAGAGAAGCTTCTCAGCCTTTCAGGAAAGTGTTTGTTCAGCGTTTGTACAGAAATACAAAAGTGTTTACAAGTGTTCATTTTAATAATGAAAATAATCTACCAAAGTTTCCAGTGGACACAATGCTGCCTTAAGACCACAGCAGGAGTGATGACTTTAGTGTATTTTAAGGGTTAGCTCGGATTCACCAAAAGTCACACAATAACACAAACAAAGCCGGAGCAACATATTTAGCAGTTATTTACTGTTTTCCTCAATGGAGTCTGGTGGCTTTGAGGAGAGCACAGGTGGATAGGACATCTTTACCTTCCCATCATAGAGGGCATGTCTGCAAATATTTTAAATATAGCGTACCCTTGGGCGACTGCGGCTCAGTGGTAGAGCAGGGTTGTCCTTCAATCAGAGGCTCGGTGGTTCCCTGCTCCGCTAGTCCATGTCGGTTTGTCCTTGGGTAAGACACCCAAAATTGCTTCCATAGCTGTGCCTACGTTTATGATTGGGTATGAATGTTAGAGTCCTGATGGTCAGGTGGCACCTTGCATGGTAACCTGTGTGGTAGGGGCTGTAGTGTTAAAGCGTTTTGAGAGGTCAGAAGACTAGAAAAGCGCGTTACAAGTACCGTCCATTTACCCTGAATAAGATACTTCTTTTTTTACAAGAGTCAATGTGTAAGTGCGAGCAAAAGTAATACTTTGTTTCATTGCAAGTATTTAACATTGTAAAGTTAATTGTCAGAAGCAGGAGCATGTTTTAACACCCTAGCTCGATAAAAAGCAAAACTTCATTATTTATCGTGGCTCGCGAGTTTGTGATATGATGGCTTGTATTTGTAAGATCCATATCGCGCTTCCCCGCCTCGGAAATCATGCCAGTGAAATAACCAATTTGACTCGGTTCAGCGCGCACGGTAACGGCGCTCTCTCCGTCGACAGGCACCGTGCTTTTGATTGTCACCTCGTTGTTACACTTTTCCAGGAAACAAATGGTGATTGAAGTCTCCTCTCTCTCACACGAGATGGTCTTGACGCGCCGCCCTTTTCTCGTCCTCCGTTGGCTTTATTCTCCACGAGACTTGATGAGGGCCGCTTGTACGAGGAGCAAACAAAAAACACGAGCTCGCTTCGGCGCCTCTGTCACGTCAACGGCGTCCGTTTGGTCTCTCTAAATATAGACGCTGTGAAGGTGCGGAGGTCTAAAAAGAAAAAGAAGAATTACTTCCTATCTGGGAAAATCTGAAAGATTGAGGCAGCGAAGCTTTTCTTTTTTTATCATAGAAAACCACGCGTTTTATGAATTTAAATGAATAATACTAAAGTATATTAAAATAAAACCAGTGAAGGCCGTGTTTCTCCCGGACAGATCAGCTGCTATTATCTCTCTAAGTCGCGGGAAGGCTTTAAGAACATGCTGCTTACAGACGCGAGCTGCCACGCTGAGGAGATGCATTTGGGTAATGGTCCAGCAAAAGGCCGGGCATTAAGCTGTCGCGCAGAGAGAATGGGGGACAAAGAAAAGGATGCAGGAGTCCCACAGACCTTTGGCTGGGAGGAGGTATTCCCCGCCACGTTCTGGTGCTCGCTTCCCTTCATGGCGGCCGAGAAACGATCTGTGACGTCGCGATGGAAGATTTCTCATGGTGCATGAAATTAACTTTTTTTTGGCAGTGTGATAAAATGACTTTCATTCATTTGACAATGGTTCAAACATGAAATATTAGATGTTTCGATCATCTTACTTTTTTATTATGATAATATGATATAAATATAAAACTTTTCTGACATTGAATTTGGAAGCAAAAAATGGACAGCCTCTTTTCTTAATATTGAAATGTTAACACCAGTGAGATCATTGCATTGACATATTGTACTTTTAAATCTATGAACCTGAATGAGTTTTTTGTGCATTCAACACTTTGAGAATATAATGTTTTGATTTGCAATTCCAAATACTGAAATTGGAAATATAACTTTCATACTGCCAAATTATGATTGTTATATAAAAGCATCGGTGATATGTTGTGGTTATATTGCAGCTAAGGAGTGTTGCTCAGCCCTCCATAGCTCAATGCGAGCTACATTAAGTATCAATTGGCTTTTTAAATTTGAATACTTCTGTGGCTGTGAGAGGCAGCAGGTCTAATCCACAAGGCAGACAATGTGTATTTGGCTGTATTTATTTGATTACGTGTCTGCAACGTGCTTGGTTAGGTTTCGGAAATGATTGGGGTTTGAGTTAAAACATGTATGTTAGTTTCTCAAAATAAGTGTGTTTGTTAAGTTGTTGTTGTTAGTCAAGTACATACGTTAACAAAACTCAGGTAAAGTAAGTCATTTGGCTTGGGAGACGAACAGCAGTCTCCTGGGTGACAGTCCCGTGTTCGTCCGATCCATTTGCAAATTTAAGCTCTCGCTCTTTAAACCGTTTACCTACTCTGACCATCTAATAATGATGTGGATGGGATACGATGGAGTTAGTTGAAAGCCCGGTACTTAAGTCTCTTATTTGCTTCCATGCTAGTGGAGCTAAAGAGTGATCCCAAATGTGTTTTGGTGATGCAAATCTGCGAAGTGTAACTAATGCCTTCATTGTTTTCCATATGGTAACTATTTACTCTTCATGCCTATAATATAATGTACATATGGTCATAGCATCAGTGGGGTGTCACCTTGTAGTGATCCAATCATAGAAGGTTCTGGGTAGACAACGAGGAGGCTGTCCCTAGCAACCGTTGCTATGCTACATACATAGTAAATCCAGTCAGTTCAGTGTTTGATTTAAACTGAATTCAACCTTATATTCAGTGTGCTCGTCTCTGCAATGCCCCCGACGCATCCGACACTGTACAGGCTGAGGCTTTGAAGACACACATGACATAAACTTTGTCTATGTTTTGGCTCGCTCATGTGATTGATTGATGGCATTGCATGGTGAATCAATATATGTTGAGCACTTAAGGGTCTAATGATTTGCCTACTGTTATGTATATGGTCTACTCAGTGTATACTGAAATAATTCTAATTCTTGGCTGCTATCTTGACGTTAACATTTCTACTCTTCGGATTGAGGGATTCCTCCAGCTGACTCGAAAGACTTTCAAGGCGTATTGACAACCTGCCAGTCTCTCTTGCGGCAAAATTGATCAAGTGGTGTATGACCAACCCGTCCTTACTCTGAAATCACTTAGGCAAACTGAACACGCTGCCCCGTTTGACGAGTTGGCGTGACACACCCATTCAGAGTGTGAAATCATAAGGGAAAGGCAGACGTTTGTGAGCACAGTATTTAACGCGCATCTGCCCACTTGTGCACGTGTGGACTTGCCCTCCGTCATAAAGCGGCAGCACTTTTTTGGGTCAGCAGCTGAATACTTGCGTCACACAAAAGGCCTGTTTCCCTCCACTGAACTGTGAAGTGCAGCAATTGAGTTTTACTGTTGGCCTAATGGCTGGTGAATGGGCGTGAAGACTAGGGCTGAGCTGTGATACAGGGGCTTTCCTCACTCTCACCTTGGGGTCTCCTTTTCTGCTCCATATCCTGACAAGAGCTTCTGCAATATCACAGCAAGACGTGCAAAACGCATTGTCACAATGTGGCGGAAGGGAATGCGGATTACAGGAGTTTATTGACCCGGCCACCAAAGTGAAATCTATTCAGCGTGAGCTGAACGTGGAAGTGTTATTTCTGCCTTGTTTGCTACACTTGATTATTGTGCATGCTTTCCTGTGGGACTGTGGCGTTTTAGTTTCTGTTGGTCTTTGTCACGCTGCCCAGGTTTTAGAGCAGGAGGCTTGTGGGCCTGAGGCTGCAGAAGCAAAAATCAATAGCAATAACATTTTACCAGAGACGAGTGCATTCATCAAGCAAAAGGCAGCTCTACTAGGCAAGTGCATCTCCCTGTATACTACTCTTCAAAGCTGCACATGTGATGTGTTGCGGATGCAGTCCTGTGAAATCTAATCTGCAAAGGAGACAATGTGTATTTGTCTGTCAGCATAATTGGTATCCGTGTCGCTGTAAAACTACACAGGACTCAAGAATGCAACCAACTTTCGTCCCCAGTCCAAACATTCTGACTCCCATCGCCCTACGCTACGAGCTTCGATGCTCCAGGTACCCCTCGAGCATCCGTTTTGGATGTGGTACTGACAGCGTCTGTCTCTTTTAAAAATGTGCAACGTCGTTCTACTTAGTTTTAATAAAGTATTTGATTATGTGTCAGCAACGTGCTTGTTTGGTTTAAAACAAGTATGTTAGTTTCTCAAAATAAGTGTTTGTTGCATAATCGGTGTTAGTCAAGTACATAAATTACGTAACAAATAAAAGGTTAAATATTTGTCATTTGGCTTGGGAGACGAACAGCAGTCTCCTGGGTAACAGTCCCGTGTTTGTCTGATCCATTCCGCCCTTTGCAAAGCTCTCGCTCTTTAAACCGTTTACCTACTCTAATAATGATGTGGATGGGATACGATGGAGTTAGTTGAAAGCCCGGTGCGTCTCATACAGACAGCCAAGGGGGCCTCAGTTCATCGCCGGATCGAACCGTCCAGTCTCCCTCCAATCTTCAAAGAACAAAGCATCTCTAATAGCAGGGGGGCAGACATTGCTGTGAGGGAAATTAAATACCACTGTTGAGAGAGCATCGTATCCCGATGACTGGGGCCTGTGACCGCAAAATGTGCCCGCACCCAGTGTTGAGTCTTTTAAAGCTGAAATGACGAATATCGAAGAACCAGAACTTGTCTATGAAATCATTTATTCTTGCAAGAAGAGTCACCGTTACACAGAGCCACTCAGGAGTCTGCCAAGGGGGCACTGAAGAGTTAAACACACAGACACATGTATTTAAGGGAAACAAGAAGGGGAACTCAGGAGGAGGCAATGTCTTGAGTGATCAAATCAATCCCTTGATGAGTAACCCAATGATCAGGTCAGGTGATGAGTACTCAAAGATCTTGGGAATTATAACACTGAACAGTCTCCGTCCTATCCTCTGTTATAATCTGTCTCCACAAGTGATTGTTTCATTGTTTAAAGTACAGGGGATTGTATGTAATATGCTTCCTCACCTCTGCAGGACAGAAGATGATTTACATACTAAGAATATATAACATTTCCATTACAGGCCTCACTCTCAACAGATGACTCATCAATATTGTCTTTTGTGAAGAAAAACCAGTGAGTCGCACTCTGAGATTCTTGGATGAAGAATGCCTTACAAATATAATGCATTATTATTATTATTATTATTATTTATTATTACTGTAAGTGAATGGATTGGACATTAGGGGCGGAAGGACTTTGTAAAATGTGTATTCTTGTGTCATGCCCTCCTCACCTGCCTACTAGGCTCTCTCTTTCTCCCTCTCTCTATCTCTCTCTTGGTGTGTAGGTGGCTAATTGCTGATGTGAACCTGGTGTGCTGGAGTTGGGGCTTGATGGACCAGCTGCCTTCAAAAGCTCCACTCCTGCTCTCAGTCTGCGCCGGACTATAGACTCAGTTCAAGTTAGTTCTAGCTGTCGCTAAGACGTAACTATTTAGATTCTGAAAACGTCCTGTTGATTCCATGTCCTGACTGTGCCTGTCTTCTTGGTCAGGAC
Source organism: Cyclopterus lumpus (assembly GCF_009769545.1). Taxonomy (NCBI): domain Eukaryota; kingdom Metazoa; phylum Chordata; class Actinopteri; order Perciformes; family Cyclopteridae; genus Cyclopterus; species Cyclopterus lumpus. Next base: position 21,528,947 of record NC_046989.1, read on the forward strand.
CAGCAGCTGGATTATTGCCCCGACTCCAGCTCCAGACTTCTGCCTACCTGCCTGCTTACGTTATTGGACATTTCCAATAGACCTCAGTGACTTCACTCCTGTCTCAGCCTCTGCCTCTGTGTCCAAAACCTGGCCTCCATAACATTCTTGTGTGTTTTGAGCCGATTTGTCGGAATGCCCAGACCAGCATCCCGGTGGCCCATCTGTCAGGCAGATTGCCCTGGAAGAGGAAGGTCGAAGGTTCGATTCTTGAGGCTGCTTGTTTGTCCTTGAAGGGAAATTCTTTGAGTGCTTCTTCGAACCCAGGGAGTTTCAGACGTGTGTTGTTCCTCGGGTGTCATCTTTATTGCGCTCAATGACTATCGAGGCTGTGCGGAGCGTCAAGGTCAGCCATAATAAATGTCGTGGTTTAAGCATTGCTGCTCTCCCAGTGGCTCGGCAGTGAATAATTAGGCTCTGCCTTGTGCACCCCTGTGCTTGATTCAGCCACTGTACAGCTGACCTTCAGGTGAGGCCTTGCCACTGATTCATACATGCAACCACTCTGGTCTAAAGACCAATATGGAGTTGTCCTGATCGGGGTGATTGGCTCTGGATTTAGTTTGCATTTCAATAAGTGGAGAGCTTGGGCTTTTGGAACAGAATGGACATGACTTGTGGATAAAGAGTTCTCCATTGCTTTCCGGATTAATTATTTGATAACTCATTGAGCTGAAAGCAGTTTTCATGACCGTCCTTCCTCAAAATGCACAGCAAAGTAGAAACCAGGACCAGAATGTTGGATGAGCAGTAATGGGACAAATTACACCTTAAACACACTGGTTCACTTTTGTTAGTGTGAGATGTCACTGAAGCGACTTTTGAGTTTTCTAAATTACATATTTTCAACAGTCTTATGACAAAAGGACACTCTTGGCATGCAACAATTTGTAAGTGTAAAGTTGTAATCCATGGCACAATTCAAATGGGATTGTAAAATGAATCGTGTCTCGCCGTTGACTTTGTGTCTTGTCTGTTTCCGTCAATAGTTGATACATTGATCACCCACAATTTGAATGACATGCCAACAAACTTTTTACAATGAATTGTGCAATTTAATAAATATCAATGTAGAAATATCACAACCGTATCCTCAAATAAATGCAACATACAATAATATTGTATCCGATATCAGAAATCAACAGGCAATTGCCTTGATTATTGCAATCCATTTTCACCTACTCGTGACAAACATTAACCACAACCCTTCAAGAATCTTTAGTGAGGGGTTTGCGTTTTTCTTGCTTGTGGTCTTGTTGGTGACGGCTCTTAACTCGGCTGTATTACTGGTCAAAGGAAATTAATGCAACGTTTTTTTTAAGGGACTTAGGTTCTCAGAAACACTACCGCTTTTGTTGGATAGCTCCACAGGTTCATTATGGATGAACGTGGCAAGAAGACTACTGTGGCGTGGCAATACTTCAGCTCCATCGATCAACTTCTTTTTACTCTTTCCTCTTCGCTGCAGAGTCACAGGAGCTAGTTACAACTACAGCTGAGATAAAAGCTCCGAATGATGGCCCACCATCTGTCCTCTCATTAATGTAGAGCATATGTTAATGCAGGCTTGATGTGCTGCTGCTAAGTCAAGGACAAAATTGAATTGCTCCAGGAGAAACATCTTCCCGTATGCTGGGCATTTGGGCTGCATCGTGCCCTCCTCTTCTATATCGTCCTCCAGCTGTGCACTGAAACATTCCTGGGTAATTGTAAATGACTTGTCCTCATCTCTTATTTGTATCCCTGATTTGCAGAGACCCTCCAGTAGTCGGAGAGAGCAGCATGACTTTGCCCAAAGCATGGAGAAGCACACCTCTGTTAGCACTGCTGCATCGAGCAAGCTGTTGCTGCGGCGACTGGAGCGAGAACCTGAACGAGTCACTCAGTGGCGGGACGTCCAGTGATCAGCGCCACCGCCCAGCTGAGTCGGGCTCCAGAGCTCAGAATCGGTGCTTGATCCACAGACTTTAAGCGTAGAATGGAGGCCCTGAGGAGAACAAAGGGTGACGGTAAAAGGTTCAATTCTTTGCATATTTCTAGGGGTGCACTGATAGCTTTGCTTTGGGTATTTATTGTCCGATATCGAGTCCTATATCTGAGGTCAGTGTTTAATTAATGAGCTGTATGCCTCGCTGTGTGGAGGCTCGACTGAAACACGGCTTTCTTAACTTTAATTTCCTAGTTATTAAAATACTAAATTATACCCTAGCAACTTTGTTATCACAAAAAATGAACACAGAGGAGTAAAGCTTTTTAACTGGAAGTAAAATTCCAGTAATTACATATTCCCAATCCAACTATTTATAAGCATTACATGTCATTTAGCTGACGCTTTTATCCAAAGCGACTTACAATAAGTGCATAAAACCGTGAGTCCAAACTCAGAACAACAAGAATCAAGCAAGTACAATTTCTTCAATAAAGTTAAACTACAAAGTACTATCCGTAAGTGCCATTTAAGTGCTACTAAAGTGCTATCGGTAAGGGACATTTAAGTGCTACTACGGCATTTAAGTGCTACCTATTCAAGGTATAGTCGAAAAAGATGTGTTTTTAGTTTGCGCCGGAAGATGTAGAGACTTTCTGCTGTCCTGATGTCAATGGGAAGCTCGTTCCACCAATGAGGAGCCAGCACAGCAAACAGTCGTGATTTAGCTCGAAGTGAAGGAGCTACAAGCAGATTGGCAGAAGCCGAGCGAAGCAGTTCCTACATGATCTGTGCTGTGTACAGATTTGCCACAAGCATAGTAAGTCAGAAAAAGCCCTGAGGTGCATAAACATTAGCATCTGCACTGCTACAAGTTATTCCACTCTGTTGAAGCTAAATCATACAGCACAGGAAAAGGTACATTAAAGTCACTATGAAGAACTTTCAACTGCTTATGAAAGTCAAAAATGTTTACGATACCACTACAGAACCTCAACAGGGCCTATGGACAAAAAGATGATCCATATTTTACATACACCTTTGAACGTATAGTATTAGTTGGTAGTTATATCGACACTGCGATTATAGAACTAAGCAAAGCAGTTGATGCTTACTGACCTGGATTCTTAGTAGGCTAGTTTGATGTTCATAACGACAGCCAATAAGAACAGTCTTGTGAACTGGTTCTGGTGAGGGCCTGAGAAGGTAACTGTATCAGCAATTAAACATATTCAAACCTGGGATATTTCAGAGCTTGGTCATGGGTGGATGTAATGTTCATGCTTTAGTTCTTTCTCTTCTCAAAATCCCTGATATATAGTAAAATTACATTTGAATTCATCCAAAGAGAGGACAGCCAAGCAGTGGTATAATAATCTGTTGCTGTACAAAACTACTTATTTGTTTTTCACCAAGGCTCTAATTATATATATATATATATATATATATATATATATATATATATATATATATATATATATATATTTATTACTTTTAAAATGGAAAACAAAGCAGAGGGAGGTGACGAGACAATTAACCCCTAATACAGGGGTTAATTGTATGCGCGCTGCTCGCGTCATAAATCTCAATGCGGATTGATTAACTTCCTTCTTACAAACTGTAAACATTGCATATTCTGTGCTTTATAATGGAAGTAATTGTGTAGACTCTCATAAATATAGTGATGTACGTGTGGGATGGGTGCAGACTTACACATGTTTGTATTATTAAATAGGCAAGTTTATTTATAGAGCACAATTAGTACACAAGGCAATTCAAAGTGCTTTACAGCTACATGAAATTACAAAAATGTTGAGTCCTGATTCTGGGCAACAGCAGGAGACCACTCCCTGAGCTTCTCAGAGCCCGAGATGGTTCCTATGGCTCTAACATGTGAACCACTCCCTGAGCTTCTCAGAGCCCGAGATGGTTCATCTGGCTCTAACATGTGAACCACTCCCTGAGCTTCTCAGAGCCCGAGATGGTTCATCTGGCTCTAACATGTGAACCACTGCCTGAGCTTCTCAGAGCCTGAGATGGTTCCTATGGCTCTAACATGTGAACCACTCCCTGAGCTTCTCAGAGCCAGAGATGGTTCATCTGGCTCTAACATGTGAACCACTCCCTGAGCTTCTCAGAGCCAGAGATGGTTCATCTGGCTCTAACATGTGAACCACTCCCTGATCTTCTCAGAGCCCGAGATGGTTCCTATGGCTCTAACATGTGAACCACTCCCTGATCTTCTCAGAGCCCGAGATGGTTCCTATGGCTCTAACATGTGAACCACTCCCTGAGCTTCTCAGAGCCTGAGATGGTTCCTATGGCTCTAACATGTCACACATGTAACAGTTCTTATCTGAGTCTTAGTTTGTTCACTACTTGTTGTTTCCTCTTATGTGGCATTTGATAATGAATGGATGCCTGATGCAGAATGGATGCCTGGGTACAATGTTCGTATTTTATTTTATTAACAGTGTCCCCGGCAGCCCCCGATCAGCTGGGTGACTGTTCGAAGCCCACTGAGCACCACCAACCTCTTCACGTTTCGAACCAGTTTTCCTCACTCAGCGACGCACCCGCTGAGAAACCCACTCTGGTTATAGGTAGCTCCATAGTCAGAAACGTGAAGATAGGGAAGCCAGGGACCAAAGTCATATGCATCCCGGGGGCCAGAGCGGGCGACATTGAATCTTGTTTAAAACTGCTGGCTAAAGATGAGCGTAGTTACAGTAAGATTATAATACACGCCGGCGGTAATGACTCCCGACTGCGGCGGTCGGAGGTCACTAAAATTAATGTGGAATCGGTGTGTACTTATGCCAAGACAATGTCGGACTCCGTAGTTTTCTCTGGCCCTCTCCCCAATCTGATCAATGATGACATGTATAGCCGCATGTCGTCATTCAACCGCTGGTTGTCCAGGTGGTGCCCAGCAAACAATGTGGGCTACATAGATAACTGGCAGACTTTCTGGGGAAAGCCTGATCTGATGAGTCGAGACGGCATTCATCCCACTTGGGATGGAGCGCGTCTCATTTCTGCGAACATGGCCAAGTTGATTAGCGGACTTAATCCATGACCCAGAGTTCAGATCAGGAAGCAGAAGCAGAGTTGTAGTCTTCCACCCTTCTCTGCACTTCCATCCGAGCAGTTACCCACCCTTAACCTTAACTCTATAGAGACTGTGTCTGTCCACGGCCACTTAAATTAATTAAATCAAAAGTAACCAGAAGAGGAGTCATACAAAATAACCTCATAAAGGTTAACAAGACTAGTGCAACAGTGGAACAAAATAGGATAATTAAATGAGGACTCCTAAATATTAGATCTGTCATCTAAAGCTGTATTAGTAAATGATTTAATATCAGACAATCACATTGATTTATTGTGTCTTACTGAAACCTGGCTGAGCCATGAAGAATATGTCAGCCTAAATGAATCAACTCCTCAAAGTCATATTAATACTCACATTCCTCGAGGCACCGGCCGAGGAGGTGGAGTAGCAGCCATCTTTGACTCAAGCCTATTAATGAATCCTAAACCTAAACTAAACTACAACTCATTTGAAAGCCTTGTTCTTAGTCTTTCACATCCAACCTGTAAAACATTACAGCCAATCCTATTTGTTATACTGTACCGGCCACCAGGTCCATATTCAGAATTTATATCTGAATTTTCAGAGTGTTTATCAAGTTTAGTCCTTAAAACTGATAAGGTTATTATTGTAGGAGATTTTAATATTCATGTGGATATTGACAATGATTGCCTTAGTACTGCATTTATCTCATTGTTGGACTCGATTGGCTTCTGTCAGACAGTACAGAAACCCACTCACTGCTTTGGTCACACCCTCGACCTTGTTCTTACATATGGCATTGACATTGAGCATTTGGAGGTCTTCCCACAGAACCCTCTTCTGTCAGACCATTACCTCATAACTTTTGAGTTTATACTCCCGGAGTGTACACCGTTAGTCAAAAGTTTCTACACCAGATGTCTAACTGACAGTGCTGTAGCTAAATTTAAAGAAGCTATTCCTTCTGCATTTGATTCAATACCACGTCTCAATGTGACGGAGGACTCCTGTGCTAACTTTAGTCCGTCCCAGATTGATCATATTGTCGATAGTGCTACAGGCTCACTGAGAATGACACTAGACTCGATAGCCCCACTGAAAAAAAAGACAGTGAGGCAAAGGAGGTTTGCTCCCTGGTATAACCCTCAGACCCGCGACCTAAAGCAAACTTCACGAAAGCTCGAAAGTATATGGCGTTCCACCAATCTGGAAGAATCACGCTTAGTTTGGCGATACAGCCTTAAAACATATATAAAAAGGCTCTCTTGCCCTCAACTACTGCCGATCTGTCATCAAGAGGAGTGGCCTTGGAAATGGCTGTATGCCCTGGTGTATATTTGGATAGCTTTTCTCACATTAACCTATTGTCTTCAACGGTTTCTACTTCTAAACCGTCTACCTGTCTCTTAGACCCCATCCCAACGAGGCTGCTTAAAGACGTGTTGCCTTTAATTGGCACCTCTCTGTTGGATATTGTTAATGTGTCTTTGCTAACAGGCCATGTACCACATTCCTTCAAAGTAGCTGTAATTAAACCTCTCCTGAAAAAGCCCACTCTTAATCCAGAGGTGTTGGCTAACTACAGACCAATCTCTAACCTTCCCTTCCTCTCTAAGATCCTTGAGAAAGTAGTCGCAAATTAGTTGTGTGACTTTCTACATCAGAATAGTTTATTTGAGGAGTTTCAGTCAGGATTTAGAAAACACCACAGCACAGAGACAGTGATTTTTACTAGAAAATTACTAATGACCTCCTAATTGCATCAGATAAAGGACTCATCTCCGTACTGGTATTATTAGACCTTAGTGCTGCGTTCGACACCATTGATCATGACATCCTATTACAGAGACTGGATCAGTGGATTGGCATTTCAGGTACCGCACCATCCATCCATCCATTATCACCCGCTTATCCGGGGTCGGGTCGCGGTGGCAGCAGGTTCAGCAGCCCGACCCAGGCTTCCCTCTCACCCGCAACACTTTCCAGCTCATTCTGGGGGATCCCGAGGCGTTCCAAAGCCAGCCGGGAGATATAATCCCTCCAGCGTGTCCTCGGTCTTCCCCGGGGCCTCCTACCAGTTGGACGTGCCCGGAAAACCTCTAATGGGAGGCGTCCAGGAGGCATCCTGACTAGATGCCCGAACCACCTCAGCTGACTCCTTTGGACACGAAGGAGCAGCGACTCGACTCCAAGCTCCCCCCTGATGTCCGAGCTCCTTACCCTATCTCTAAGGCTGAGCCCGGCCACCCTACGGAGGAAGCTCATTTCGGCCGCTTGTATCCGAGATCTCGTTCTTTCGGTCACGACCCAGAGTTCGTGACCATAGGTGAGGGTTGGAACGTAGACCGACCAGTAAATGGAGAGCTTTGCCTTCTGGCTCAGCTCCCTCTTCACCAAGACGGACCGGTACAGCGCCTGTTTTACTGCTGCAGCCGCACCGATCCGTACCGCACTAAGTTGGTTTAAATCCTATTTATCAGATCGATCTCAATTTGTATTTGTAAACGATGAAGCCTCAATGACCACAAACGTTAATCACGGAGTTCCACAAGGTTCTGTGCTTGGACCATTTACTATATGTATATATATATATATGTGTATATATATATATATATATATATATATATATATATATATATATATATATATATATATATATATATATATATATATATATGAATCCTTTGGGCAACATTATCAGGAAACACTCCATAAACTTTCATTGCTATGCAGACGATACTCAATTATATCTATCGATCAAAACAGAGGAGACCAACCAGCTCGCTAAACTTCAAGAATGTCTTAAAGACATAAAAACATGGATGACCTGCAACTTCCTGATGTTAAACTCAGACAAAACTGAAGTTATTTTACTGGGCCCTGAACACCTCAGAAATCAATTATCTGGTGATGTGGTTTCTGTAGATGGCATTGCCCTGGCATCCAACACCACTGTAAAGAATCTCTAGTTATCTTTGACCGAGACTTGTCCTTTAACTCCCACGTTAAGCAAATATCAAGGATTGCATTTTTTCATCTACGTAACATTTAAAAAATCAGGCACATCTTGTCTCAAAAAGATACAGAAAAGCTGGTTCACACGTTTGTTACTTCCAGACTAGATTACTGCAACTCCTTATTATCAGGCTGCTCTAATAAGTCTCTTAAATCCCTCCACTTGATCCAGAATGCTGCAGCTCGTGTACTCACAACAACTAAGAAAAGAGATCACATGACTCCTGTATTAGCTGCTCTGCACTGGCTCCCTGTAAAATCAAGAATCACATTTAAAAATCTTCTCCTCACCTACAAAGCCTTGATTGGTGATGCACCATCATATCTTAAGGAGCTTGTAGTACCATGTTGCCCCACTAGAGAGCTGCGCTCACTAAATGCGGGGCTACTTGTGGTTCCTAGAGTCCTAAAACGTAGGATGGGAGCCAGAGCCTTCAGTTATCAAGCTCCTCTTTTTTGGAACCAGCTTCCACTTTCAGTCCTGGAGGCAGACACAGTCACCTCATTTAAGAATAGACTTAAGACTTTCATCTTTAATAGTGCTTATAGTTAGGGCTGAATCAGGTTTGTCCTGGTCCAGCCCCTTGATATGCTGCTATAGGCTTATAGGCTGCTGGGGGATGTTTAAGGACACACTGAGCACCTATCTTCTCTTCTCTTTCTCCTTATGGATGAATTTACATCTCTCCATTGCACCTTATTAACTCTGCTTCCTCCCCGGAGTCGTTGTGACTTCACGTCTCATAGGGTCCATTGGACCTGGAGGTGTCTGATGCCTGGTGAACCGGCCTCCCGCATTGGCCCTTCTGATGCGCCCCGCCCCCCCTCCTCTCTACCTCCTTCCTTTTCATGGATTGGAGTTCCATTCATACATTGTCATATTCATGTAATGTGTTTATGTAACTCTGTTCATCTGGTCACATGACATCTATTGCTTCTGTCCATCCGAGGAGAGGGATCCTCCTCTGTTGCTCTCCTGAAGGTTTCTTCCCTTTTTTCCCTGTCAAAGGTTATTTTTGGGGCGTTTTTCCTGATCCGATGTGAGGTCAAAGGTCAGGGATGTCGTATGTGTACAGATTGTAAAGCCCTCTGAGGATATTTTGTGATATTGGGCTGTACAAAATAAACTGAATTGAATAGTGATTCCTATAAAAAAGGCATCCTTCCTAAATTAATTCCCACTGTAAGAAAGCTCAGAGTTTATTCTAATTGTGATGATTAGAAAAAGTATATTTAAAGGTTCCCATAAGACTCATTAATCACTGTCTTTGTGTGGCGGCACGAGTTACTGAAATATTGAGGGAAAAAAGAACTACGCAACGTGCATGCCAAATGCATCCCAATGAATGTGTTGTCAAAATATTTTACATTAGCCGCGCTGCGGCGCTTCTTTATGAATGTGCAATGGAAACTCTGTGCGTGACTGGAAGCGGAGAAAAGATGGCGCGGACGTGCCGAATGCTGCGAGGACTTCATTTAATGAGGGAAGCGACGCGGTGCTTCGGGAACGTGGAGCTCTCAGCCGCGACTGCAATCTCACCGATCAGATAATAACTTTGATAGAAAAACAAGAGTGTTTGATGTCTCTCTGACTGAGAGCATTGCCGATCAGTCCGTGTAATGAGAAGTGTTATCAACAAGGTTTTTTTTCAAATCCCACCCTGCACAGTTTAGGCAGCTGCCAATCAAAGCGACCCCCAGAGCCTCTTGCTTTTTTTTGAGAGGTGGGGGATCTCAAGATAGCAAGCTTTAGGGTCTCTTCTTGTCTTCTTGGTGCTTAACGGTTCATAATTACACTTTATCAAGCCTTTGCTTGGAAAAGAAATATGCCATGTGTTTTGAACAAGCGTCAACTGGGAGGACACAAGCTGATATTCGTGTTGCAGGGTTGTTGACAGCCCATCTCTTTTTATACCTGCTCCAAATGAGCCCATCTCAGCTGGCATTGGTTTGGCAGTATTGAGTTATATATAGTGGGAGAGGGCTGAGATGAATGGCTGCATAGCCACACAAAAAAAGAGAGACCTCCATTAGTAGATGGGTCGGAGCTGCCCAGTCAGCGCTGGCTAATACATCAGAGAAGTCACTCTGCCATTACATAAAGCACGGATAAATAAATGAACAAAAGCCATTACGATGATTTGACTCACAGATACATTTTATAAATTAAGGGTATTGCCTCTCTCCGGTGACACTCTCTCAGCTTCCCCGCTAACTCCTGCGATTTGTCAAACTGCTTCACAACGGCATCAAAACATGATTTCATCAACATGCTGGTTGAGCCGTAAGAGGTTATTCATACTGGCAAAGTTTAACTGGTTTATGTAATTGCAAGCTACATTAATTTTCTCAATGCCTGGACACAGAGGATAACATAAGAACACCAGGACACACATGAGAACACCAGGACACACATGAGAACATGAGAACACCATGACACACATGATAACATGAGAACACCAGGACACACATGAAAACATGAGAACACCAGGACACACATGAGAACACCAGGAAACACATGGGAACACCAGGACATACATGAGAACACCAGGACACACATGAGAACACCAGGACACACATGAGAACACTGGGACACACATGAAAACATGAGAACACCAGGACATACATGATAACATGAGAACACCAGGAAACACATGATAACTTGAGAACACCAGGATACACATGATAACATGAGAACACCAGAACACCAATTAAAACATGAGAACACCAGGACACAAATGAGAACACTAGAACACCAGGACAGACATGAGAACATGAGAACACCAGGACACACATGAAAACACCAGGACATACATCAGAACACCAGGACAAACATAGGAACACCAAGACATACATGAGAACACCTGGACACACATGAGAACATGAGAACACCAGGACACACATGAGAACACAAGGACATACATCAGAACACCAGGACAAATATAGGAACACCAAGACATACATGAGAACACCAGGACACACATGATAACATGAGAACACTACGATACATATGATAACATGAAAAGACCAGGACACCCATTAAAACATGAGAACACCAGGACACACATGAGAACACCAGGACACACATGAAAACATGAGAACACCAGGACACACATGAGAACATAAGAACACCAGGACACACATGAGAATTCCAGGACACACATGAACACCTGAGAACACCAGGACACACATGATAACATGAGAACACCTGCACACACATGAGAACCTGAGAACACCAGGACACACATGATAAATGAGAACACCAGGACACACATGAGAACCTGAGAACACCAGGACACACATGATAACATGAGAACACCAGGACACATATGAGAACATGAGAACACCAGGACACACATGATAACATGAGAACACCAGGACACACATGATAACATGAGAACACCAGGACACACATGATATATATATATATATATATATACACACACACACACACACACACACACACACACACACACACACACACACACACACACACACACACACACACACACACACACACACACACACACACACACACACACACACACACACACACACACACACACACACACACACACACACACACACACACACACACACACACACACACACACACACACACACACACACACACACGGTGGTGTAGTGGCTAGCACTGTCGCCTCACAGCAAGAGGGCCGCGGGTTCAATTCCCGGTCGGAGCGGTCCTTCTGTCTCTCGGGGCTCTCCGGCTTCCTCCCACAGTCCAAAGACATGCTGCAGGTTAATTGATCTCTAAATGTCCCATAGGTGTGAATGTGAGAGTGAATGGTTGTATGTCCCTACATGTGCCCTCGATGGACTGGCGGCCTGTCCAGGGTGTCCCCTGCCTTCGCCCTATGTCAGCTGGGATAGGCTCCAGCGCCCCTGTGACCCTAATGAGGATAAGCAGTATTGAAAATGGATGGATGGATGGATATATATATTTATATATTTGATTTATATTATATGATGTATAAAAATATATATAAAAATATATATGGTATTTATATATCATATTATACTAAATATTATTATTTGATAAATATATACAAATTAATATACTGAATTGCATGGAGAAAAAAACCTTCAGTGCCGTTCTTTGCTCTTCTTTCAATAAACAACTGATGCTATTGCAGCGTTGTTTTTTGGAACCAACAGTCGCACTTACATGTAACGCACCTAAAGTTCCCGCGCCCGTCGCTTTTGATTGGTCCGAACCACTGGTGATTTGGACACAAACACACTACTTGAAGCGTCCAACTATTTCCTGTTGGATGAACCTTTTACATCACCCTTTTAAAACCACAGATTCTCAATGTAGTTACTTTAGACGTCTCACCCCCACACTGCAGTACACCGCCTCTTCAGTCCTTTCAATGTGTGTTCGTTCTGGTACTTCCACACCTAAGATGCCGGCCTTACTTTAACCTGCTGTTTACCAAAGCACAGCTTTGCAATGAGATCCACAGAGACACGAGCTGTCAGCGTGCCGGCAGGGAGCGTTAAGCTCCGACTGGTAGAAGGCTGCTTCTCTTTAATACCAAAAACAGCCTGCTTAACTTCTCTCCCGCAGACCCTTTTGATCTGTACTTTGACAAATGCCAGATTCGTGAAAACTACTTTCACACCACGATCCTTCACAGATGATAGATTACCTGGCTACAAATCTGGATTTTCTTCTAGCAGAAAAGGCAGCTATTATGCAGCTCAAAGTATATCTCAAGAGGTCACGTATTACGTGACCTCTTGAGATATGTGACCTTGATGTGTGACCTTGTGAGAGGCTCAGACTCACAGACGGACGTATCCGGTCCTTTTTCAAAATAAAACGTTTTTCGGAGTTATTCACTCTTTCTGTGCAGCCCGGGGTTGGGGAGCGCTGCTGTACACAACTGTTTGCCAATATGTTTGGGTGACAGCTTGTTTCACTGTCCCCATTTATCCACCACAACGTTTTACAGGTCTGGGATTCTGTGTTTTTCTCCAACAACTTCAACCCTTTCCCAATGTTTTCAGTTCATGGAAGTTGAATGTCACTTCTGGTTATCAAAAACAAGACATCGACGGACAAAATGTCAAACTCAAGGTTTTAAAATGGCAGTTCACAAAACGATTGTCACTGTGACTATGTTCACTTCTTATATGCAGTCTATGATTTTTACTCACTGTAAATAAGATAAAATAAATTCACATTTCAGTTGTTTTCTTTTAAATGATATCTTCACGAGTCCTGAACATAGAAACACAGTAATCTCCAAGGATCACAACTCTCTAAATTGGTGTCATGGAGTTAGTGTCAGAGCCACATTTTGGATATATCCTTCAAACGCATAGACGAGAACCTTCTATCTGCTATTTTCTGAAAAGGCTTTTTTGTTATTTCCAAAAATGTGATATGTATTTAGAGAGCGCAGTTAGTGACAGTGTGGGCTCCATGGCTCTCACAGCTTGACGGAGTAGCAGCGGGAGCCAGGGCTCAGCGAAGGGTCAATTACACCATGTCTGAATAGAGATGAAATTATATAATTAAGCATATTGATTTCACTGTCCATTCTCTGCCCATTACCACTAAGCGAGCAATTTTTCTTTTATCTTGGATCAACACTACCTTTTTTTATTGATATTGCTCCAAGCAGGTCAAACCCACATCTTCACTTCCCTGCTTAGAGTTGCTCTGAAATGTTCCTTACTCTTTCCTAAGCTAGTACTCCTTGATATAATTGTTATAGGCTTAGTGAGGAGCTCTTTGAGATTATTCTTAGTGCTTTTTCTTCTGTAATCCAAGCCAACATTTTCTCTTATTTCATGATTTTTTTTTTTTAAATAAAGACACCTTAGGGGAACTGCTGTAAATTATTGATTTCTACCAAGCTTTTACAGGACTGTACCTGACCTCTGAATTCTGCAACAATATGTCTGGTCAGCAAATTGCTTGCAAAGAACCTCTTTGCTACCCATTCTGTAATGGAATTATGCATTAACATTTAAAACCCACTCCTTTTTGTTTGAGGGCTGATATCGAAAGCACTGCAATCTCGACTTAGTCTCTGTGTGTGGAAGTTTTCCTTGAAACGGATCAGCACTTTTATTTATCCAAAGTGACAGATGGAATGCTGGCCTTAATTACATCTCTTTGCATGGGGGCGTTGATGGTTTGCAGTCTACAAACGCTGACTGGAGTGTCACCTTTTCTCCAGGGTCATGTATTTTTTAAACGTCTCGCTCTCTCCCCTTTAACACACGGAGCGAGAGAGAAGGGGAAAAAACAAAAGAGAGCGAGAGCGAGGGCTGGCAGCTGGGAGGCAGCCATCTTGGACTGGGTTAAAAGCGTAATCCTGGTCACGCCGTATCAGCAGCAGAGGAGGGATGAGGGGTGAGGGGATGCCTGTGGTGGGAAAAAGAGAGACAGCGTATGGACACTGCAGATACTGCTGCAGTCGAATGAAAAGCCTCAGCAGGGGGTGGAAGAGAATACCTCGGGCTAATGTTGCAAGTTTTATTGAATCCGGATCCTCTATCCTGTAGAAGAAATTTATGAATATATTAGTAAATCACCAAAGGGTATCACTTTGATTGATGAAGGAGCTAAATGTTCTAGTTAAAACTACAGTTGGTATTAATGAAAATATATATATATCTTTTTTACCTCAAACTATCATAAGCGAATATCAAATCCGTAAAACAAAAAAATCTGGTTCTTCTGTCTCATTTTAATGCTTTGCTAGTGCTTTGTTCATAGGCTGGTGGTTAGTTAGTTAGTTAGTTAGTTAATTAGTTAGTAGTGAGGTCATAGAGTTGCTTGAATCACTGTTCAATTGGCTGCTGGCACATTGACTGGTTGTTTTTCATATTTCATATCAGCATTATTTACACATAGGTTACATACATAATTGATTCCACCAATGTATAGTATGGCTCAGGGTAAAAGCGCATTTCCTCTGCGCCCACCGTGTGCTTCTAATTTGCCATCACAATTCCACAATTCATACTTATTCAAACAAATATAAATAGGCCATGTAGCCCACTGCAATGTATGCGTGGTCTAACTTTGTTGTCTATCCTTCTGGACTACAGTCTATGTGACTGTGTTGTAAAAGTCCTCCTTATCTTCTTTTAGTTTTAAAAGTGTGCAAGAAGAGCAACGCAGAACAAGCGTAAACTCGCGGGTGCCCCCTTCAGCGAGGCAGAGGTACTGTTTGACTCACTGTGGTGTTATGTCAATTAACAAGACTCAATAGGTTATACGCCTACATGAAATACACAACCTATTCAATGGAAAGAAAGAATGTTTAATAAAAGTTTCAATATAAATTTTATAGTGGTGACAAACAATGAGAAAGCAAAAGGCACACGCTCAACCAAGTTTGTAAGGGATTGCGCAATCTGAGAGGAGCACAGCTCGTTGCTACCTCACCTCAGTGTCTCCTCTCTGTTTGAACAGGGCATGCGTGAAGTCAGTGATTTTGATTATAAAAATGATTGGAATCATACAGACATTACATGTATCTCACAGATCAGTATAGAACTATTCATATTTATTTAATTGTATCATTATTCGTTTTTCACATGACGACAGGTGAGGCTCTGGCACATCCCCTGGAATTCATTGGCAACCCCCCAAGACACATGATAATGCCAGCTCTGAACAGGGCCGTTGTTACTCTATAAATTCAGATTGTTCATATAAAATACATGAAAAGTGTACAAGATACGATTTTAGACTGTATATAAGAAATGGACGTCGTCATTGTGACGTCACCCATTGGTTTGGGGACTGCCGCTATGATGCCTCGAGTTCAGCAATTTTGCCATTGTCATCTTGGATTACGGCCATCGCCATTTTGTTATTTTTGAAACCGATAAACAGAAGTTACCATAGTTGGACTGCGGAGGAGTGACGTAGAGATATATATAGTGTATATAGTCATTTACACCTCTGGTAGCAATAACGGTAAGTCCGCCCTAAAGCATCCCCTGTTTTATGGTCTGTTTGACTCTAAATGACCATAATTTACTAAATGAACATCACGCTGCATTGAAGAAGACGTGAGACTAGAGATTGAGACCAAAAACTAATGTTTACAATGTTTACTGAGGGAATACATCAAGATAAGTCATTTATATAGACTTCCATACAACCAGACTTCTTTCTGTAACCGGAGAACTGAAGGACAGTAGAGAGAATGTTTTAATTCAATTCAATGTCAAGTTTAGTACCCTTCCACATTGGCTTCACTCTGCAGATCCAGAGGTTTTTGCCTGGATAAGATGCATTGTTTTAAATCAACCCACCTCCCCATGAAGGAATAAATCGAGTCCCGAGCGGTGCTTTATTTTTAGTAAAAAAAACAGCAAAAAGGATGCAAACCCAAGGTTACAAAAGGCATACTAAAAACATCCATTTCACTCCACATGAAAATCTCACAACTTCAACTATACATGGTGAGTATAGCACATATCCTCCTTAAGTTATACACATTTATTTTATTTCTGCGACAATGATCGAAGGATGAAGAATGTTATTTGATCAAAACAACCATCACTAACCCTAACCATTCGTATTAATATTCCTGTATTGGGCCGGGAGCTGCCTGCTCTAGCTGATCAGGAAAGGAGAGGGAGCAAGCTGTACACTGACGGCTGTGGAAACAATGCTGGTAATGGGAGGTTTCACAGAGATAACTGCCTTTGGCCAGCGTGCTTGGAATGGCTAATTAGTTTGCTGTTTAATCTGCAGCATCTTCGCCGTAATAATATTTTATTGTCGCCGTGACACTTTACGCACTGTAACCTTAGTGGATCTCATTTCAGTTGGCATGCCGTTTCCTTCTCTATATCCTTAGTGGTCATTACATCGTAAAGGTGTCTCACAAGACAGGAGATAACCTGGTGTGCAAGGAGTGAAATCATCAAGTCCCACAGTATGTATTATACACAGACAAGAAATACAAATGTAATCCATCATATGTGTGCGTTCATCTGTCTGTCCACGGCTAATCTCGGCCATTTATGACTGCATGCTCAAGGACCCTTGTAGTCGCGCTCACTCACTCTCTCAAAACACCTTTTTATTGCCTGTTTAATACTGCCTGCTTAGTCCTCATTCCCCACTCTTAACCCCCAGCTGTTCCTCTGTGCCAAGAGAGACACTTTTGGATGGTGGGTTTGGCTAACCGCTAAAAGCTATAAGAAGTACAAGTACCCACACTGCTGAGCAGATCGCTAGACAGCTTGGTGAGTTTGATTCTGTTTTTTGCAAGCAAACGTAAAAAATGTATTCTCTGACAACTTTGAGCTGATTGCTTGCATACATCACGATTTGATTTTGAGTTTGATTTAAGTTTTCTTTACAATGCCTTAGAGACCCAATGGTTGTATTCATTCAATCACACAATGCAGCAGTAGTTGTTGCAGACACACCTGACAGAGGTCTGAACTTTACTTAACGCACCTTTAAATTCAGTTTATTTTGTACAGCCCAGAATCACAAATTACAATCTGGACACATACAACATCCCTGTCACAGGACCTCACATCGGATCAGGAAAAACTCCCCAAAAAGGGAAGAAACCTTGAGGAGCGAAACAGAGGAGGATCCCTCTCCCCGGATGGACAGAAAATAGATGTCATGTGTACAGAATGAACAGTGTTACAGAGTTACATAAACACATTACATGAATATGACAGAAATTATGAATAATGAGTAGTAGGCATAGACCACGATCCAGATTTTAACAATCCATGTAAACAGAAGGAGGTAGAGAGGAGGGGTATCAGCAGGGCCCTTGAGGCAGGAGACAGGGTCAAGGGGGCAGGAGGCTGAGAGAAAAGATGCGAGAAGTCACAACGACTCCGGGGAGGAAGCAGAGTTAATAAGGTGCAATGAAGAGACGTGAATTCATCCATAAGAAAGAGGAGATAGGTGCTCAGTGTATCCTAAAACATCCCCCAGCAGCCTATAAGCCTATAGCAGCATATCAAGGGGCTGGACCAGGGCAAACCTGATTCAGCCCTAACTATAAGCACTATTAATGAGAAAAAGTTGTTGGTCTCAACATTTACACCTGTCACCACAGGAAATTGTGATTCAATGCAGACGGACCCTCTAATTATAATTATTTTACTATTCTGTCAGGGATTTGTCATCTCTGTCATCTTCCTGCAGCTATTTTTATTTCCTCTCGTTGGAACAGTGCAGAGTGCAGAATTGCAAAACAGGAGAGTGAAATGAGATAATGGTGTTTGGCATTGCTTTCTTATACCGGTCTGAATCGTCTGCATTAGTGCTATTAACCTCTGCCATTGAAAAGTAGCCTTTTGTACAACTGAAAGCTCCAGCCAAGCACTCTGTTAAATGTACCAATCTTTTATTCTACTCGCATATGGCCACAGAATGTGTGTCCCCTGCCATACCGCTGCTAAATTAAACGGTGCCATGACTGAAACACCAATAGTCCAAATAATATCCCAATGGACCAAGAGCCCTATCCGTCAACAGGTTATCGTGGAAACAAACAGCCATTGATCCGAAGGCCCATTGCTCCATAAATACAAACGTGTTGTGCAAGGAGACACATGGCTGCATATTATCCAGAAAGATATCCTACCTTCCTAGTCATGATTATTGTCCCTACCATGGCAAAGGCAGGACCCGCCTTACTCTGCTTCTGTTGGGCTTAGCCTGATATTCTGACACCAAATGACTCTCCCTGCCTAAACCTCTCTAGCCCAACCAACAAGGGCACTGACCAAGCTTCAGTTTTTGTTGACGAGTTGTGAGGTAAAAATGTTTTGGGTCCGTTCTGGGCTACAGTATAAGCATGGCATTGCAACATGGCGGACTCCATTTAGAACACACTGTGTTGATATGAAGAGGCTCATGCTAAGCTAACTAAAACACAGCGATTCTTTGTTTCAGGCGATTACACACTGATGAAAACATAGTTCTGAATACTTATTCCATTTTTTCCTGTGTTTCACTGTGACATACACAAAATATACAAATAAGTATTCTTAAAATGGATAGTAAGTAGTCTCTATGAGTAATTTGTCAAATTCAAACCCATTCCTGCTATAAGAGCAATTTCCCTGATTTATACGTGCGATCTTAAAGCATCAGTGGACAAGAGCAATTCTAATCGATAAATCCGCAGAGGC
Source organism: Cyclopterus lumpus (assembly GCF_009769545.1). Classification (NCBI taxonomy): domain Eukaryota; kingdom Metazoa; phylum Chordata; class Actinopteri; order Perciformes; family Cyclopteridae; genus Cyclopterus; species Cyclopterus lumpus. The sequence goes on from NC_046989.1 coordinate 21,548,182, forward strand.
CTCGCAGAAGATATACAACCCTGGCAAACGCCTTACAGGGTCCTCAGAATGAGCGCAGCAGGCCATAGCTCTGCTGATGTCTGCAGACTACAGTAGCTGTGTTTATCTGAGGCTACAACAAGGCGTGCAGTTGGCAGAGTGGGAGGCACAGTTTGTGAAAACTGCCTGTTGAATAATTGATTGGGTACATAAAGCATGGATGTGGAAGAAAAGGTGGAGGAGGAAGGGAGGCAAGGAAGGAGCCCACTGGAACAGGCCGATAAATAAATCCACGCATTACCTACTGAAGCCTAACATCACGCTGCCTCTACTTTGCCTACTCCCTCTGATGCTTTCATTCCCAACCCTCTCACACTCAAAAAGAGGAGAATTACTTTTCCGATCAGAATTTTATTTTTTAAACAACGCCAGTTGACCATTTTTGTGGCCGTTCATACAGCCTGGTGTCACATTGCAGAATCCATCAGGGACATATGCGATTGCAACACAGTTTGCAGAGGGACAGTGGGGGACTGTAAATTATGAAAAATGTCACTTGAAATTGGGTTCTGGACGCACAATAATGGAGGTGGGTCTGTTTGGGATTTGAGTGTGATGCTGGTCATGGTGCAGCCATGACCAGTGTTCGTGGGACATCTGAGCACATTTGTGCCAATCAATATGTTAGCGACCCCAGTGAGAGACCTTTGTGATGTATTTTCTTTGTGTTTCTGCACAAATGGAGAATGTTGAGAGTAACGCATAATTTTGGATGACATTTCAGCATTAAGCGTGCGATCATTATCATAAAGATGATGTGCATAAATTGCAATTTTTTGGACGTTATCAGCCGATTGAATGGCCGGTATCAATACCATCTTTATGCTTCAGATGTTTTATGATGCTATCTATGTCAACCCCTAATACTTTTACAAACAGATGACCTCTGGTGCAGATGTTGAAAACATTGTATAGTGTATGAATCTACTCTGGATACTTTGGCCTGTCTGTCTGCTCTGTTCCAATGTTGTGCTCCTGCTGACAAGAATCCGCCAAACAATCACAAAGTTTAATCTCCCTGAGAGGCCGGTCAAGTGGAAAAAACAGACCTCAAATAAAAATACACTTATCGATTTAAGTATGAACATAAAACACATCCAAGCCTTATATAAGTGAGCCGACACTAAGCAGAGAGCTTTTTCAACTAATGGAGTTCGGTGAGAGGTTTATCCAAGATGCTTCCCCCGGGAGGGAGACAGCAGACAACAGTCCGTCATTACTCACTGAGCACCGGCATGGGAATTCAAAGTAAAAGGCCCTGTATCACTTAAATGGGTACATTAATAGGATGAGTCACTTAATGTTGTTTTTAAAACTGATATCTGATGAAATAAATATGAACATGGACATTCTTTTCTTATTTCAGACACACTCCAGTAGGGAAACTGAAGGGGAAATGGTTTTTCCCATTGTATTTTAGTAAGTATGCTTTAGCGTGGAATACCTTGTGATTGACAGGTTGTCTCTACGTCACTCTTCGCCAGTCCAGATATGGTCACTTGCGCTCACTGGTTGCAAAAAAAACAATATGGTGGATGGCAAATGATCAAAACTCAAGGCTTCAAAACCGATGTCCACAAACCAATGGTTTGCATTCACTTCCTACATATGGTGTATGGTTCTGTCCAACTCATTGCCAAACCTAGCAATTCCCAAAAGGGGCCTTCCACGGGAGAACAGGTTGTCACCACGGGCAAAGAACAGAATCGCTCAAATGAACACCCATTCTTAAACCTGTGTGTGGTCAGTTAGCTCTGAGGTCTGAGAATGATACACGTTGTGACACTGTGTGACTTTTACATTACACACACACAGAGGCAAATGCAAAACCAATCACATGAAAAAACAAACAATAACCTGCATGCGTTTATTGAGACATATTGACTCACGGCTACATTTTCCAACCTGCTATATAAACACTATTACGCCATTGACATGTGGACATTTGTCATAGGAACCGATCTTTGTGAGGGAGCCGTGCTGAGAAACAACACACACTGGGGCTGTGGTGCGTATGCATATTCTTTTTTCATGCCGCACGGTGATTTGTAAATTATTTAAAAAGTGCTTTTGGGAAGCCGGGCAATTTACTTTGACTCCCGCGGAAATTACATATTTGACGTTGACAGATGTAAATGCAGCGTGAATGGTTGGCAGGAGGGGAGGAGGGGGGGTTACAAGTTGAAAGATTCAGACAAACCTGCGGGTGCTATCCGTCCCTCCAAGTGTACATTAACATACACGAGCACGGCCGTCTCCTGGTAAATAAGTCTGAGCAAATAAGGGAATTCTAAAAGGCACACACATGCACGCATACCGGCAGTCCACCCGCCTCCAACCCTCACACACACACACACAGTCATTAGTCCTCCACCAGAGGAACCACTCCCACAGCGCAAACACACACATGTAAATGTATACACACACACACACACACAGACTGAGTATGTGTGTGCGTGTGTATCTTACTGAGTGTAAGAGAGTCCTGCTTCTTTCAATTAAGAATAATCTAAAAAAATCAAACCCATATTATCACGCTCAGATCTGGAAAAAGTCATTCATGCACTCATTTTCTCTCGACTCGACTACTGCAACTCCCTCCTTTCCGGCATGAATCAAAAATCCATCTCCCGCCTCAAACTAGTCCAGAATGCAGCAGCTCGGCTTCTGACTGGCCTCTAACAGACGGCATCACATGACTCCAGTCCTGGCCTCTAACAGACGGCATCACATGACTCCAGTCCTGACCTCTAACAGACGGCATCACATGACTCCAGTCCTGGCCTCTAACAGACGGCATCACATGACTCCAGTCCTGGCCTCTAACAGACGGCATCACATGACTCCAGTCCTGACCTCTAACAGACGGCATCACATGACTCCAGTCCTGGCCTCTAACAGACGGCATCACATGACTCCAGTCCTGACCTCTAACAGAAGGCTTCACACTACTCCAGTCCTGGCCTCTAACAGACGGCTTCACTTGACTCCAGTCCTGGCCTCTAACAGACGGCTTCACGTGACTCCAGTCCTGGCCTCTAACAGACGGCATCACGTGACTCCAGTCCTGGCCTCTAACAGACGGCATCACGTGACTCCAGTCCTGGCCTCTAACAGACGGCATCACATTACTCCAGTCCTGGCCTCTAATAGACGGCATCACATGACTCCAGTCCTGGCCTCTAACAGACGGCTTCACATGACTCCAGTCCTGACCTCTTACAGACGGCTTCACATGACTCCAGTCCTGGCCTCTAACAGACGGCTTCACATGACTCCAGTCCTGGCCTCGAACAGTAGGCTTGACATTACTCCAGTCCTGGCCTCTAATGGACGGCATCACATGACTCCAGTCCTGGCCTCTAACAGACGGCTTCACATGACTCCAGTCCTGGCCTCTAACAGAAGGCATCACATGACTCCAGTCCTGGCCTCTAACAGATGGCATCACATGACTCCAGTCCTGGCCTCTAACAGACGGCATCACATGACTCCAGTCCTGGCCTCTAACAGACGGCATCACATGACTCCAGTCCTGGCCTCTAACAGACGGCATCACATGACTCCAGTCCTGACCTCTAACAGACGGCATCACATGACTCCAGTCCTGGCCTCTAAGAGACGGCATCACATGACTCCAGTCCTGACCTCTAACAGACGGCATCACATGACTCCAGTCCTGGCCTCTAACAGACGGCTTCACATGACTCCAGTCCTGGCCTCTAACAGACGGCTTCACATGACTCCAGTCCTGGCCTCTAACAGACGGCTTCACATGACTCCAGTCCTGGCCTCTAACAGAAGGGATCACATGACTCCAGTCCTGGCCTCTAAGAGACGGCTTTACATGACTCCAGTCCTGGCCTCTAACAGACGACATCACATGACTCCAGTCCTGGCCTCTAACACACAGCATCACATGACTCCAGTCCTGGCCACTAACAGACGGCTTCAAATGACTCCAGTCCTGGCCTCTAACACACGGCATCACATGACTCCAGTCCTGGCCTTTAACAGACGGCATCACATGACTCCAGTCCTGGCCTCTAACAGACGGCATCACATGACTCCAGTCCTGGGCTCTAACAGACGGCATCACATGACTCCAGTCCTGGCCTCTAACAGAAGGCATCACATGACTCCAGTCCTGGCCTCTAAGAGACGGCTTCACATGACTCCAGTCCTGGCCTCTAACAGACGGCTTCACATAACTCCAGTCCTGACCTCTAACAGACGGCTTCACATGACTCCAGTCCTGGCCTCTAACAGAAGGCATCACATGACTCCAGTCCTGGCCTCTAACAGACAGCTTCACATGACTCCAGTCCTGACCTCTAACGGACAGCATCACATGACTCCAGTCCTGGCCTCTAACAGACGGCATCACATGACTCCAGTCCTGGCCTCTAACAGAAGGCTTCACACTATTCCAGTCCTGGCCTCTAACAGACGGCTTCACTTGACTCCAGTCCTGGCCTCTAACAGACGGCTTCAGGTGACTCCAGTCCTGGCCTCTAACAGACGGCATCACGTGACTCCAGTCCTGGCCTCTAACAGTAGGCTTCACATGACTCCAGTCCTGACCTCTAACAGACGGCATCACATGACTCCAGTCCTGGCCTCTAACAGACGGCTTCACATGACTCCAGTCCTGGCCTCTAACAGAAGGCATCACATGACTCCAGTCCTGGCCTCTAACAGATGGCATCACATGACTCCAGTCCTGGCCTCTAACAGACGGCATCACATGACTCCAGTCCTGGCCTCTAACAGACGGCATCACATGACTCCAGTCCTGGCCTCTAACAGACGGCATCACATGACTCCAGTCCTGACCTCTAACAGACGGCATCACATGACTCCAGTCCTGGCCTCTAAGAGACGGCATCACATGACTCCAGTCCTGACCTCTAACAGACGGCATCACATGACTCCAGTCCTGGCCTCTAACAGATGGCTTCACATGACTCCAGTCCTGGCCTCTAACAGACGGCTTCACATGACTCCAGTCCTGGCCTCTAACAGACGGCTTCACATGACTCCAGTCCTGGCCTCTAACAGAAGGGATCACATGACTCCAGTCCTGGCCTCTAAGAGACGGCTTTACATGACTCCAGTCCTGGCCTCTAACAGACGACATCACATGACTCCAGTCCTGGCCTCTAACACACAGCATCACATGACTCCAGTCCTGGCCACTAACAGACGGCTTCAAATGACTCCAGTCCTGGCCTCTAACACACGGCATCACATGACTCCAGTCCTGGCCTTTAACAGACGGCATCACATGACTCCAGTCCTGGCCTCTAACAGACGGCATCACATGACTCCAGTCCTGGGCTCTAACAGACGGCATCACATGACTCCAGTCCTGGCCTCTAACAGAAGGCATCACATGACTCCAGTCCTGGCCTCTAAGAGACGGCTTCACATGACTCCAGTCCTGGCCTCTAACAGACGGCTTCACATAACTCCAGTCCTGACCTCTAACAGACGGCTTCACATGACTCCAGTCCTGGCCTCTAACAGAAGGCATCACATGACTCCAGTCCTGGCCTCTAACAGACAGCTTCACATGACTCCAGTCCTGACCTCTAACGGACAGCATCACATGACTCCAGTCCTGGCCTCTAACAGACGGCATCACATGACTCCAGTCCTGGCCTCTAACAGAAGGCTTCACACTATTCCAGTCCTGGCCTCTAACAGACGGCTTCACTTGACTCCAGTCCTGGCCTCTAACAGACGGCTTCACGTGACTCCAGTCCTGGCCTCTAACAGACGGCATCACGTGACTCCAGTCCTGGCCTCTAACAGTAGGCTTCACATTACTCCAGTCCTGGCCTCTAATAGACGGCATCACATGACTCCAGTCCTGGCCTCTAACAGACGGCTTCACATGACTCCAGTCCTGACCTCTTACAGACGGCTTCACATGACTCCAGTCCTGGCCTCTAACAGACGGCTTCACATGACTCCAGTCCTGGCCTCGAACAGTAGGCTTGACATTACTCCAGTCCTGGCCTCTAATAGACGGCATCACATGACTCCAGTCCTGACCTCTAACAGACGGCATCACATGACTCCAGTCCTGACCTCTAACAGACGGCTTCACATGACTCCAGTCCTGGCCTCTAACAGAAGGCATCACATGACTCCAGTCCTGGCCTCTAACAGACAGCTTCACATGACTCCAGTCCTGACCTCTAACGGACAGCATCACATGACTCCAGTCCTGGCCTCTAACAGACGGCATCACATGACTCCAGTCCTGGCCTCTAACAGAAGGCTTCACACTATTCCAGTCCTGGCCTCTAACAGACGGCTTCACTTGACTCCAGTCCTGGCCTCTAACAGACGGCTTCACGTGACTCCAGTCCTGGCCTCTAACAGACGGCATCACGTGACTCCAGTCCTGGCCTCTAACAGTAGGCTTCACATGACTCCAGTCCTGACCTCTAACAGACGGCATCACATGACTCCAGTCCTGGCCTCTAACAGACGGCTTCACATGACTCCAGTCCTGGCCTCTAACAGAAGGCATCACATGACTCCAGTCCTGGCCTCTAACAGATGGCATCACATGACTCCAGTCCTGGCCTCTAACAGACGGCATCACATGACTCCAGTCCTGGCCTCTAACAGACGGCATCACATGACTCCAGTCCTGGCCTCTAACAGACGGCATCACATGACTCCAGTCCTGACCTCTAACAGACGGCATCACATGACTCCAGTCCTGGCCTCTAAGAGACGGCATCACATGACTCCAGTCCTGACCTCTAACAGACGGCATCACATGACTCCAGTCCTGGCCTCTAACAGATGGCTTCACATGACTCCAGTCCTGGCCTCTAACAGACGGCTTCACATGACTCCAGTCCTGGCCTCTAACAGACGGCTTCACATGACTCCAGTCCTGGCCTCTAACAGAAGGGATCACATGACTCCAGTCCTGGCCTCTAAGAGACGGCTTTACATGACTCCAGTCCTGGCCTCTAACAGACGACATCACATGACTCCAGTCCTGGCCTCTAACACACAGCATCACATGACTCCAGTCCTGGCCACTAACAGACGGCTTCAAATGACTCCAGTCCTGGCCTCTAACACACGGCATCACATGACTCCAGTCCTGGCCTCTAACACACGGCATCACATGACTCCAGTCCTGGCCTTTAACAGACGGCTTCACATAACTCCAGTCCTGGCCTCTAACAGACGGCTTCACATGACTCCAGTCTTGGCCTCTAACAGACGACTTCACATGACTCCAGTCCTGGCCTCTAACAGACGGCTTCACATGACTCCAGTCCTGGCCTCTAACAGACGGCTTCACATGACTCCAGTCCTGGCCTTTAACAGACGGCTTCACATGACTCCAGTCCTGGCCTTTAACAGACGGCTTTACATGACTCCAGTCCTGGCCTCTAACAGACGGCTTCACATGACTCCAGTCCTGGCCTCTAACAGACGGCTTCACATGACTCCAGTCCTGGCCTTTAACAGACGGCTTCACATGACTCCAGTCCTGGCCTTTAACAGACGGCTTTACATGACTCCAGTCCTGGCCTCTAACAGACGGCATCACATGACTCCAGTCCTGGCCTCTAACAGAAGGGATCACATGACTCCAGTCCTGGCCTCTAAGAGACGGCTTTACATGACTCCAGTCCTGGCCTCTAACAGACGACATCACATGACTCCAGTCCTGGCCTCTAACACACGGCATCACATGACTCCAGTCCTGGCCTCTAACAGACGGCTTCACATGACTCCAGTCCTGGCCTCTAACAGACGGCATCACATGACTCCAGTCCTGGCCTCTAACAGACGGCTTCACATAACTCCAGTCCTGGCCTCTAACAGACGGCTTCACATGACTCCAGTCCTGGCCTCTAACAGACGGCTTCACATTACTCCAGTCCTGGCCTTTAACAGACGGCTTCACATGACTCCAGTCCTGGCCTTTAACAGACGGCTTCACATGACTCCAGTCCTGGCCTCTAACAGACGGCTTCACATGACTCCAGTCCTGGCCTCTAACAGACGACATCACATGACTCCAGTCCTGGCCTCTAACAGACGGCATCACATGACTCCAGTCCTGGCCTCTAACAGACGGCTTCACATGACTCCAGTCCTGGCCTCTAACAGACGGCTTCACATAACTCCAGTCCTGACCTCTAACAGACGGCTTCACATGACTCCAGTCCTGGCCTCTAACAGAAGGCATCACATGACTCCAGTCCTGGCCTCTAACAGACAGCTTCACATGACTCCAGTCCTGGCCTCTAACAGACGGCATCACATGACTCCAGTCCTGGCCTCTAACAGACGGCATCACATGACTCCAGTCCTGGCCTCTAACAGAAGGCTTCACACTATTCCAGTCCTGGCCTCTAACAGACGGCTTCACTTGACTCCAGTCCTGGCCTCTAACAGAAGGCATCACATGACTCCAGTCCTGGCCTCTAACAGATGGCATCACATGACTCCAGTCCTGGCCTCTAACAGACGGCATCACATGACTCCAGTCCTGGCCTCTAACAGACGGCATCACATGACTCCAGTCCTGGCCTCTAACAGACGGCATCACATGACTCCAGTCCTGACCTCTAACAGATGGCATCACATGACTCCAGTCCTGGCCTCTAACAGACGGCATCACATGACTCCAGTCCTGGCCTCTAACAGACGGCATCACATGACTCCAGTCCTGGCCTCTAACAGACGGCATCACATGACTCCAGTCCTGGCCTCTAACAGAAGGCATCACATGACTCCAGTCCTGGCCTCTAACAGACAGCTTCACATGACTCCAGTCCTGACCTCTAACGGACAGCATCACATGACTCCAGTCCTGGCCTCTAACAGACGGCATCACATGACTCCAGTCCTGGCCTCTAACAGAAGGCTTCACACTATTCCAGTCCTGGCCTCTAACAGACGGCTTCACTTGACTCCAGTCCTGGCCTCTAACAGACGGCTTCACGTGACTCCAGTCCTGGCCTCTAACAGACGGCATCACGTGACTCCAGTCCTGGCCTCTAACAGTAGGCTTCACATTACTCCAGTCCTGGCCTCTAATAAACGGCATCACATGACTCCAGTCCTGGCCTCTAACAGACGGCTTCACATGACTCCAGTCCTGACCTCTTACAGACGGCTTCACATGACTCCAGTCCTGGCCTCTAACAGACGGCTTCACATGACTCCAGTCCTGGCCTCGAACAGTAGGCTTGACATTACTCCAGTCCTGGCCTCTAATAGACGGCATCACATGACTCCAGTCCTGACCTCTAACAGACGGCATCACATGACTCCAGTCCTGACCTCTAACAGAAGGCATCACATGACTCCAGTCCTGGCCTCTAAGAGACGGCTTTACATGACTCCAGTCCTGGCCTCTAACAGACGACATCACATGACTCCAGTCCTGGCCTCTAACACACAGCATCACATGACTCCAGTCCTGGCCTCTAACAGACGGCATCACGTGACTCCAGTCCTGGCCTCTAACAGACGGCATCACATGACTCCAGTCCTGACCTCTAACAGACGGCATCACATGACTCCAGTCCTGGCCTCTAAGAGACGGCATCACATGACTCCAGTCCTGACCTCTAACAGACGGCATCACATGACTCCAGTCCTGGCCTCTAACAGATGGCTTCACATGACTCCAGTCCTGGCCTCTAACAGACGGCTTCACATGACTCCAGTCCTGGCCTCTAACAGACGGCTTCACATGACTCCAGTCCTGGCCTCTAACAGAAGGGATCACATGACTCCAGTCCTGGCCTCTAAGAGACGGCTTTACATGACTCCAGTCCTGGCCTCTAACAGACGACATCACATGACTCCAGTCCTGGCCTCTAACACACAGCATCACATGACTCCAGTCCTGGCCACTAACAGACGGCTTCAAATGACTCCAGTCCTGGCCTCTAACACACGGCATCACATGACTCCAGTCCTGGCCTCTAACACACGGCATCACATGACTCCAGTCCTGGCCTTTAACAGACGGCTTCACATAACTCCAGTCCTGGCCTCTAACAGACGGCTTCACATGACTCCAGTCTTGGCCTCTAACAGACGACTTCACATGACTCCAGTCCTGGCCTCTAACAGACGGCTTCACATGACTCCAGTCCTGGCCTCTAACAGACGGCTTCACATGACTCCAGTCCTGGCCTTTAACAGACGGCTTCACATGACTCCAGTCCTGGCCTTTAACAGACGGCTTTACATGACTCCAGTCCTGGCCTCTAACAGACGGCTTCACATGACTCCAGTCCTGGCCTCTAACAGACGGCTTCACATGACTCCAGTCCTGGCCTTTAACAGACGGCTTCACATGACTCCAGTCCTGGCCTCTAACAGACGGCTTTACATGACTCCAGTCCTGGCCTCTAACAGACGGCATCACATGACTCCAGTCCTGGCCTCTAACAGAAGGGATCACATGACTCCAGTCCTGGCCTCTAAGAGACGGCTTTACATGACTCCAGTCCTGGCCTCTAACAGACGACATCACATGACTCCAGTCCTGGCCTCTAACACACGGCTTCACATGACTCCAGTCCTGGCCTCTAACAGACGGCTTCACATGACTCCAGTCCTGGCCTCTAACACACGGCATCACATGACTCCAGTCCTGGCCTTTAACAGACGGCTTCACATAACTCCAGTCCTGGCCTCTAACAGACGGCTTCACATGACTCCAGTCCTGGCCTCTAACAGACGGCTTCACATTACTCCAGTCCTGGCCTTTAACAGACGGCTTCACATGACTCCAGTCCTGGCCTTTAACAGACGGCTTCACATGACTCCAGTCCTGGCCTCTAACAGACGGCTTCACATGACTCCAGTCCTGGCCTCTAACAGACGGCATCACATGACTCCAGTCCTGGCCTCTAACAGACGGCATCACATGACTCCAGTCCTGGCCTCTAACAGACGGCTTCACATGACTCCAGTCCTGGCCTCTAACAGACGGCTTCACATAACTCCAGTCCTGACCTCTAACAGACGGCTTCACATGACTCCAGTCCTGGCCTCTAACAGAAGGCATCACATGACTCCAGTCCTGGCCTCTAACAGACAGCTTCACATGACTCCAGTCCTGACCTCTAACGGACAGCATCACATGACTCCAGTCCTGGCCTCTAACAGACGGCATCACATGACTCCAGTCCTGGCCTCTAACAGAAGGCTTCACACTATTCCAGTCCTGGCCTCTAACAGACGGCTTCACTTGACTCCAGTCCTGGCCTCTAACAGAAGGCATCACATGACTCCAGTCCTGGCCTCTAACAGATGGCATCACATGACTCCAGTCCTGGCCTCTAACAGACGGCATCACATGACTCCAGTCCTGGCCTCTAACAGACGGCATCACATGACTCCAGTCCTGGCCTCTAACAGACGGCATCACATGACTCCAGTCCTGACCTCTAACAGATGGCATCACATGACTCCAGTCCTGGCCTCTAACAGACGGCATCACATGACTCCAGTCCTGGCCTCTAACAGACGGCATCACATGACTCCAGTCCTGGCCTCTAACAGACGGCATCACATGACTCCAGTCCTGGCCTCTAACAGAAGGCATCACATGACTCCAGTCCTGGCCTCTAACAGACAGCTTCACATGACTCCAGTCCTGACCTCTAACGGACAGCATCACATGACTCCAGTCCTGGCCTCTAACAGACGGCATCACATGACTCCAGTCCTGGCCTCTAACAGACGGCTTCACACTAATCCAGTCCTGGCCTCTAACAGACGGCTTCACTTGACTCCAGTCCTGGCCTCTAACAGACGGCTTCACGTGACTCCAGTCCTGGCCTCTAACAGACGGCATCACGTGACTCCAGTCCTGGCCTCTAACAGTAGGCTTCACATTACTCCAGTCCTGGCCTCTAATAAACGGCATCACATGACTCCAGTCCTGGCCTCTAACAGACGGCTTCACATGACTCCAGTCCTGACCTCTTACAGACGGCTTCACATGACTCCAGTCCTGGCCTCTAACAGACGGCTTCACATGACTCCAGTCCTGGCCTCGAACAGTAGGCTTGACATTACTCCAGTCCTGGCCTCTAATAGACGGCATCACATGACTCCAGTCCTGACCTCTAACAGACGGCATCACATGACTCCAGTCCTGACCTCTAACAGAAGGCATCACATGACTCCAGTCCTGGCCTCTAAGAGACGGCTTTACATGACTCCAGTCCTGGCCTCTAACAGACGACATCACATGACTCCAGTCCTGGCCTCTAACACACAGCATCACATGACTCCAGTCCTGGCCTCTAACAGACGGCATCACGTGACTCCAGTCCTGGCCTCTAACAGTAGGCTTCACATTACTCCAGTCCTGGCCTCTAATAGACGGCATCACATGACTCCAGTCCTGGCCTCTAACAGACGGCTTCACATGACTCCAGTCCTGACCTCTTACAGACGGCTTCACATGACTCCAGTCCTGGCCTCTAACAGACGGCTTCACATGACTCCAGTCCTGGCCTCGAACAGTAGGCTTGACATTACTCCAGTCCTGGCCTCTAATAGACGGCATCACATGACTCCAGTCCTGGCCTCTAACAGACGGCTTCACATGACTCCAGTCCTGGCCTCTAACAGAAGGCATCACATGACTCCAGTCCTGGCCTCTAACAGACAGCATCACATGACTCCAGTCCTGGCCTCTAACAGACGGCATCACATGACTCCAATCCTGGCCTCTAACAGATGGCATCACATGACTCCAGTCCTGACCTCTAACAGACGGCATCACATGACTCCAGTCCTGACCTCTAACAGAAGGCATCACATGACTCCAGTCCTGGCCTCTAAGAGACGGCTTTACATGACTCCAATCCTGGCCTCTAACAGACGACATCACATGACTCCAGTCCTGGCCTCTAACAGATGGCTTCACATGACTCCAGTCCTGGCCTCTAACAGACGGCTTCACATGACTCCAGTCCTGGCCTCTAACAGAAGGGATCACATGACTCCAGTCCTGGCCTCTAAGAGACGGCTTTACATGACTCCAGTCCTGGCCTCTAACAGACGACATCACATGACTCCAGTCCTGGCCTCTAACACACAGCATCACATGACTCCAGTCCTGGCCTCTAACAGACAGCTTCACATGACTCCAGTCCTGACCTCTAACGGACAGCATCACATGACTCCAGTCCTGGCCTCTAACAGACGGCATCACATGACTCCAGTCCTGGCCTCTAACAGAAGGCTTCACACTATTCCAGTCCTGGCCTCTAACAGACGGCTTCACTTGACTCCAGTCCTGGCCTCTAACAGACGGCTTCACGTGACTCCAGTCCTGGCCTCTAACAGACGGCATCACGTGACTCCAGTCCTGGCCTCTAACAGTAGGCTTCACATTACTCCAGTCCTGGCCTCTAATAGACGGCATCACATGACTCCAGTCCTGGCCTCTAACAGACGGCTTCACATGACTCCAGTCCTGACCTCTTACAGACGGCTTCACATGACTCCAGTCCTGGCCTCTAACAGACGGCTTCACATGACTCCAGTCCTGGCCTCGAACAGTAGGCTTGACATTACTCCAGTCCTGGCCTCTAACAGACGGCATCACATGACTCCAGTCCTGACCTCTAACAGACGGCATCACATGACTCCAGTCCTGACCTCTAACAGAAGGCATCACATGACTCCAGTCCTGGCCTCTAAGAGACGGCTTTACATGACTCCAGTCCTGGCCTCTAACAGACGACATCACATGACTCCAGTCCTGGCCTCTAACACACAGCATCACATGACTCCAGTCCTGGCCTCTAACAGACGACTTCACATGACTCCAGTCCTGGCCTCTAACACACGGCATCACATGACTCCAGTCCTGGCCTTTAACAGACGGCTTCACATAACTCCAGTCCTGGCCTCTAACAGACGGCTTCACATGACTCCAGTCCTGGCCTCTAACAGACGGCTTCACATGACTCCAGTCCTGGCCTCTAACAGACGGCTTCACATGACTCCAGTCCTGGCCTCTAACAGACGGCTTCACATGACTCCAGTCCTGGCCTTTAACAGACGGCTTCACATGACTCCAGTCCTGGCCTTTAACAGACGGCTTTACATGACTCCAGTCCTGGCCTCTAAAAGACGGCTTCACATGACTCCAGTCCTGGCCTCTAACAGACGGCTTCACATGACTCCAGTCCTGGCCTTTAACAGACGGCTTCACATGACTCCAGTCCTGGCCTTTAACAGACGGCTTTACATGACTCCAGTCCTGGCCTCTAACAGACGGCTTCACATGACTCCAGTCCTGGCCTCTAACAGAAGGGATCACATGACTCCAGTCCTGGCCTCTAAGAGACGGCTTTACATGACTCCAGTCCTGGCCTCTAACAGACGACATCACATGACTCCATTCCTGGCCTCTAACACACGGCATCACATGACTCCAGTCCTGGCCTCTAACAGACGGCTTCACATGACTCCAGTCCTGGCCTCTAACACACGGCATCACATGACTCCAGTCCTGGCCTTTAACAGACGGCTTCACATAACTCCAGTCCTGGCCTCTAACAGACGGCTTCACATGACTCCAGTCCTGGCCTCTAACAGACGGCTTCACATTACTCCAGTCCTGGCCTTTAACAGACGGCTTCACATGACTCCAGTCCTGGCCTTTAACAGACGGCTTCACATGACTCCAGTCCTGGCCTCTAACAGACGGCTTCACATGACTCCAGTCCTGGCCTCTAACAGACGACATCACATGACTCCAGTCCTGGCCTCTAACAGACGGCATCACATGACTCCAGTCCTGGCCTCTAACAGACGGCTTCACATGACTCCAGTCCTGGCCTCTAACAGACGGCTTCACATAACTCCAGTCCTGACCTCTAACAGACGGCTTCACATGACTCCAGTCCTGGCCTCTAACAGAAGGCATCACATGACTCCAGTCCTGGCCTCTAACAGACAGCTTCACATGACTCCAGTCCTGACCTCTAACGGACAGCATCACATGACTCCAGTCCTGGCCTCTAACAGACGGCATCACATGACTCCAGTCCTGGCCTCTAACAGAAGGCTTCACACTATTCCAGTCCTGGCCTCTAACAGACGGCTTCACTTGACTCCAGTCCTGGCCTCTAACAGAAGGCATCACATGACTCCAGTCCTGGCCTCTAACAGACGGCATCACATGACTCCAGTCCTGGCCTCTAACAGACGGCATCACATGACTCCAGTCCTGGCCTCTAACAGACGGCATCACATGACTCCAGTCCTGGCCTCTAACAGACGGCATCACATGACTCCAGTCCTGGCCTCTAACAGATGGCATCACATGACTCCAGTCCTGGCCTCTAACAGACGGCATCACATGACTCCAGTCCTGGCCTCTAACAGACGGCATCACATGACTCCAGTCCTGGCCTCTAACAGACGGCATCACATGACTCCAGTCCTGGCCTCTAACAGAAGGCATCACATGACTCCAGTCCTGGCCTCTAACAGACAGCTTCACATGACTCCAGTCCTGACCTCTAACGGACAGCATCACATGACTCCAGTCCTGGCCTCTAACAGACGGCATCACATGACTCCAGTCCTGGCCTCTAACAGAAGGCTTCACACTATTCCAGTCCTGGCCTCTAACAGACGGCTTCACTTGACTCCAGTCCTGGCCTCTAACAGACGGCTTCACGTGACTCCAGTCCTGGCCTCTAACAGACGGCATCACGTGACTCCAGTCCTGGCCTCTAACAGTAGGCTTCACATTACTCCAGTCCTGGCCTCTAATAGACGGCATCACATGACTCCAGTCCTGGCCTCTAACAGACGGCTTCACATGACTCCAGTCCTGACCTCTTACAGACGGCTTCACATGACTCCAGTCCTGGCCTCTAACAGACGGCTTCACATGACTCCAGTCCTGGCCTCGAACAGTAGGCTTGACATTACTCCAGTCCTGGCCTCTAATAGACGGCATCACATGACTCCAGTCCTGACCTCTAACAGACGGCATCACATGACTCCAGTCCTGACCTCTAACAGAAGGCATCACATGACTCCAGTCCTGGCCTCTAAGAGACGGCTTTACATGACTCCAGTCCTGGCCTCTAACAGACGACATCACATGACTCCAGTCCTGGCCTCTAACACACAGCATCACATGACTCCAGTCCTGGCCTCTAACAGACGACTTCACATGACTCCAGTCCTGGCCTCTAACACACGGCATCACATGACTCCAGTCCTGGCCTTTAACAGACGGCTTCACATAACTCCAGTCCTGGCCTCTAACAGACGGCTTCACATGACTCCAGTCTTGGCCTCTAACAGACGACTTCACATGACTCCAGTCCTGGCCTCTAACAGACGGCTTCACATGACTCCAGTCCTGGCCTCTAACAGACGGCTTCACATGACTCCAGTCCTGGCCTTTAACAGACGGCTTCACATGACTCCAGTCCTGGCCTTTAACAGACGGCTTTACATGACTCCAGTCCTGGCCTCTAAAAGACGGCTTCACATGACTCCAGTCCTGGCCTCTAACAGACGGCTTCACATGACTCCAGTCCTGGCCTTTAACAGACGGCTTCACATGACTCCAGTCCTGGCCTCTAACAGACGGCTTCACATGACTCCAGTCCTGGCCTCTAACAGACGGCATCACATGACTCCAGTCCTGGCCTCTAACAGAAGGGATCACATGACTCCAGTCCTGGCCTCTAAGAGACGGCTTTACATGACTCCAGTCCTGGCCTCTAACAGACGACATCACATGACTCCATTCCTGGCCTCTAACACACGGCATCACATGACTTCAGTCCTGGCCTCTAACAGACGGCTTCACATGACTCCAGTCCTGGCCTCTAACACACGGCATCACATGAC
This sequence comes from Cyclopterus lumpus, assembly GCF_009769545.1. Classification (NCBI taxonomy): domain Eukaryota; kingdom Metazoa; phylum Chordata; class Actinopteri; order Perciformes; family Cyclopteridae; genus Cyclopterus; species Cyclopterus lumpus. Next base: position 21,565,141 of record NC_046989.1, read on the forward strand.
TCCAGTCCTGGCCTTTAACAGACGGCTTCACATAACTCCAGTCCTGGCCTCTAACAGACGGCTTCACATGACTCCAGTCCTGGCCTCTAACAGACGGCTTCACATGACTCCAGTCCTGGCCTCTAACAGACGGCTTCACATGACTCCAGTCCTGGCCTCTAACAGACGGCTTCACATGACTCCAGTCCTGGCCTTTAACAGACGGCTTCACATGACTCCAGTCCTGGCCTTTAACAGACGGCTTCACATGACTCCAGTCCTGGCCTTTAACAGACGGCTTCACATAACTCCAGTCCTGGCCTCTAACAGACGGCTTCACATGACTCCAGTCCTGGCCTCTAACAGACGACATCACATGACTCCAGTCCTGGCCTCTAACAGACGGCATCACATGACTCCAGTCCTGGCCTCTAACAGACGGCTTCACATGACTCCAGTCCTGGCCTCTAACAGACGGCTTCACATAACTCCAGTCCTGACCTCTAACAGACGGCTTCACATGACTCCAGTCCTGGCCTCTAACAGAAGGCATCACATGACTCCAGTCCTGGCCTCTAACAGACAGCTTCACATGACTCCAGTCCTGACCTCTAACGGACAGCATCACATGACTCCAGTCCTGGCCTCTAACAGACGGCATCACATGACTCCAGTCCTGGCCTCTAACAGAAGGCTTCACACTATTCCAGTCCTGGCCTCTAACAGACGGCTTCACGTGACTCCAGTCCTGGCCTCTAACAGACGGCATCACGTGACTCCAGTCCTGGCCTCTAACAGTAGGCTTCACATTACTCCAGTCCTGGCCTCTAATAGACGGCATCACATGACTCCAGTCCTGGCCTCTAACAGACGGCTTCACATGACTCCAGTCCTGACCTCTTACAGACGGCTTCACATGACTCCAGTCCTGGCCTCTAACAGACGGCTTCACATGACTCCAGTCCTGGCCTCGAACAGTAGGCTTGACATTACTCCAGTCCTGGCCTCTAATAGACGGCATCACATGACTCCAGTCCTGGCCTCTAACAGACGGCTTCACATGACTCCAGTCCTGGCCTCTAACAGAAGGCATCACATGACTCCAGTCCTGGCCTCTAACAGACAGCATCACATGACTCCAGTCCTGGCCTCTAACAGACGGCATCACATGACTCCAATCCTGGCCTCTAACAGATGGCATCACATGACTCCAGTCCTGACCTCTAACAGACGGCATCACATGACTCCAGTCCTGACCTCTAACAGAAGGCATCACATGACTCCAGTCCTGGCCTCTAAGAGACGGCTTTACATGACTCCAATCCTGGCCTCTAACAGACGACATCACATGACTCCAGTCCTGGCCTCTAACAGATGGCTTCACATGACTCCAGTCCTGGCCTCTAACAGACGGCTTCACATGACTCCAGTCCTGGCCTCTAACAGAAGGGATCACATGACTCCAGTCCTGGCCTCTAAGAGACGGCTTTACATGACTCCAGTCCTGGCCTCTAACAGACGACATCACATGACTCCAGTCCTGGCCTCTAACACACAGCATCACATGACTCCAGTCCTGGCCTCTAACAGACGACTTCACATGACTCCAGTCCTGGCCTCTAACAGACGGCATCACATGACTCCAGTCCTGGCCTCTAACAGAAGGCTTCACACTATTCCAGTCCTGGCCTCTAACAGACGGCTTCACTTGACTCCAGTCCTGGCCTCTAACAGACGGCTTCACGTGACTCCAGTCCTGGCCTCTAACAGACGGCTTCACATGACTCCAGTCCTGGCCTCTAACAGAAGGGATCACATGACTCCAGTCCTGGCCTCTAAGAGACGGCTTTACATGACTCCAGTCCTGGCCTCTAACAGAAGGCATCACATGACTCCAGTCCTGGCCTCTAACAGACAGCTTCACATGACTCCAGTCCTGACCTCTAACGGACAGCATCACATGACTCCAGTCCTGGCCTCTAACAGACGGCATCACATGACTCCAGTCCTGGCCTCTAACAGAAGGCTTCACACTATTCCAGTCCTGGCCTCTAACAGACGGCTTCACTTGACTCCAGTCCTGGCCTCTAACAGACGGCTTCACGTGATTCCAGTCCTGGCCTCTAACAGACGGCATCACGTGACTCCAGTCCTGGCCTCTAACAGTAGGCTTCACATTACTCCAGTCCTGGCCTCTAATAGACGGCTTCACATGACTCCAGTCCTGACCTCTTACAGACGGCTTCACATGACTCCAGTCCTGGCCTCTAACAGACGGCTTCACATGACTCCAGTCCTGGCCTCGAACAGTAGGCTTGACATTACTCCAGTCCTGGCCTCTAATAGACGGCATCACATGACTCCAGTCCTGACCTCTAACAGACGGCATCACATGACTCCAGTCCTGACCTCTAACAGAAGGCATCACATGACTCCAGTCCTGGCCTCTAAGAGACGGCTTTACATGACTCCAGTCCTGGCCTCTAACAGACGACATCACATGACTCCAGTCCTGGCCTCTAACACACAGCATCACATGACTCCAGTCCTGGCCTCTAACAGACGACTTCACATGACTCCAGTCCTGGCCTCTAACACACGGCATCACATGACTCCAGTCCTGGCCTTTAACAGACGGCTTCACATAACTCCAGTCCTGGCCTCTAACAGACGGCTTCACATGACTCCAGTCTTGGCCTCTAACAGACGACTTCACATGACTCCAGTCCTGGCCTCTAACACACAGCATCACATGACTCCAGTCCTGGCCTCTAACAGACGGCTTCACATGACTCCAGTCCTGGCCTTTAACAGACGGCTTCACATGACTCCAGTCCTGGCCTTTAACAGACGGCTTTACATGACTCCAGTCCTGGCCTCTAAAAGACGGCTTCACATGACTCCAGTCCTGGCCTCTAACAGACGGCTTCACATGACTCCAGTCCTGGCCTTTAACAGACGGCTTCACATGACTCCAGTCCTGGCCTTTAACAGACGGCTTTACATGACTCCAGTCCTGGCCTCTAACAGACGGCATCACATGACTCCAGTCCTGGCCTCTAACAGAAGGGATCACATGACTCCAGTCCTGGCCTCTAAGAGACGGCTTTACATGACTCCAGTCCTGGCCTCTAACAGACGACATCACATGACTCCAGTCCTGGCCTCTAACACACGGCATCACATGACTCCAGTCCTGGCCTCTAACAGACGGCTTCACATGACTCCAGTCCTGGCCTCTAACACACGGCATCACATGACTCCAGTCCTGGCCTTTAACAGACGGCTTCACATAACTCCAGTCCTGGCCTCTAACAGACGGCTTCACATGACTCCAGTCCTGGCCTCTAACAGACAGCTTCACATGACTCCAGTCCTGGCCTCTAACAGACGGCTTCACATGACTCCAGTCCTGGCCTCTAACAGACGGCTTCACATGACTCCAGTCCTGGCCTTTAACAGACGGCTTCACATGACTCCAGTCCTGGCCTTTAACAGACGGCTTCACATGACTCCAGTCCTGGCCTTTAACAGACGGCTTCACATAACTCCAGTCCTGGCCTCTAACAGACGGCTTCACATGACTCCAGTCCTGGCCTCTAACAGACGACATCACATGACTCCAGTCCTGGCCTCTAACAGACGGCATCACATGACTCCAGTCCTGGCCTCTAACAGACGGCTTCACATGACTCCAGTCCTGGCCTCTAACAGACGGCTTCACATAACTCCAGTCCTGACCTCTAACAGAAGGCATCACATGACTCCAGTCCTGGCCTCTAACAGACAGCTTCACATGACTCCAGTCCTGACCTCTAACGGACAGCATCACATGACTCCAGTCCTGGCCTCTAACAGACGGCATCACATGACTCCAGTCCTGGCCTCTAACAGAAGGCTTCACACTATTCCAGTCCTGGCCTCTAACAGACGGCTTCACTTGACTCCAGTCCTGGCCTCTAACAGACGGCTTCACGTGACTCCAGTCCTGGCCTCTAACAGACGGCATCACGTGACTCCAGTCCTGGCCTCTAACAGTAGGCTTCACATTACTCCAGTCCTGGCCTCTAATAGACGGCATCACATGACTCCAGTCCTGGCCTCTAACAGACGGCTTCACATGACTCCAGTCCTGACCTCTTACAGACGGCTTCACATGACTCCAGTCCTGGCCTCTAACAGACGGCTTCACATGACTCCAGTCCTGGCCTCGAACAGTAGGCTTGACATTACTCCAGTCCTGGCCTCTAATAGACGGCATCACATGACTCCAGTCCTGGCCTCTAACAGACGGCTTCACATGACTCCAGTCCTGGCCTCTAACAGAAGGCATCACATGACTCCAGTCCTGGCCTCTAACAGACAGCATCACATGACTCCAGTCCTGGCCTCTAACAGACGGCATCACATGACTCCAATCCTGGCCTCTAACAGATGGCATCACATGACTCCAGTCCTGACCTCTAACAGACGGCATCACATGACTCCAGTCCTGACCTCTAACAGAAGGCATCACATGACTCCAGTCCTGGCCTCTAAGAGACGGCTTTACATGACTCCAGTCCTGGCCTCTAACAGAAGGCATCACATGACTCCAGTCCTGGCCTCTAACAGACAGCTTCACATGACTCCAGTCCTGACCTCTAACGGACAGCATCACATGACTCCAGTCCTGGCCTCTAACAGACGGCATCACATGACTCCAGTCCTGGCCTCTAACAGAAGGCTTCACACTATTCCAGTCCTGGCCTCTAACAGACGGCTTCACTTGACTCCAGTCCTGGCCTCTAACAGACGGCTTCACGTGACTCCAGTCCTGGCCTCTAACAGACGGCATCACGTGACTCCAGTCCTGGCCTCTAACAGTAGGCTTCACATTACTCCAGTCCTGGCCTCTAATAGACGGCTTCACATGACTCCAGTCCTGACCTCTTACAGACGGCTTCACATGACTCCAGTCCTGGCCTCTAACAGACGGCTTCACATGACTCCAGTCCTGGCCTCGAACAGTAGGCTTGACATTACTCCAGTCCTGGCCTCTAATAGACGGCATCACATGACTCCAGTCCTGACCTCTAACAGACGGCATCACATGACTCCAGTCCTGACCTCTAACAGAAGGCATCACATGACTCCAGTCCTGGCCTCTAAGAGACGGCTTTACATGACTCCAGTCCTGGCCTCTAACAGACGACATCACATGACTCCAGTCCTGGCCTCTAACACACAGCATCACATGACTCCAGTCCTGGCCTCTAACAGACGACTTCACATGACTCCAGTCCTGGCCTCTAACACACGGCATCACATGACTCCAGTCCTGGCCTTTAACAGACGGCTTCACATAACTCCAGTCCTGGCCTCTAACAGACGGCTTCACATGACTCCAGTCTTGGCCTCTAACAGACGACTTCACATGACTCCAGTCCTGGCCTCTAACACACGGCATCACATGACTCCAGTCCTGGCCTCTAACAGACGGCTTCACATGACTCCAGTCCTGGCCTTTAACAGACGGCTTCACATGACTCCAGTCCTGGCCTTTAACAGACGGCTTTACATGACTCCAGTCCTGGCCTCTAAAAGACGGCTTCACATGACTCCAGTCCTGGCCTCTAACAGACGGCTTCACATGACTCCAGTCCTGGCCTTTAACAGACGGCTTCACATGACTCCAGTCCTGGCCTTTAACAGACGGCTTTACATGACTCCAGTCCTGGCCTCTAACAGACGGCATCACATGACTCCAGTCCTGGCCTCTAACAGAAGGGATCACATGACTCCAGTCCTGGCCTCTAAGAGACGGCTTTACATGACTCCAGTCCTGGCCTCTAACAGACGACATCACATGACTCCATTCCTGGCCTCTAACACACGGCATCACATGACTCCAGTCCTGGCCTCTAACAGACGGCTTCACATGACTCCAGTCCTGGCCTCTAACACACGGCATCACATGACTCCAGTCCTGGCCTTTAACAGACGGCTTCACATAACTCCAGTCCTGGCCTCTAACAGACGGCTTCACATGACTCCAGTCCTGGCCTCTAACAGACAGCTTCACATGACTCCAGTCCTGGCCTCTAACAGACGGCTTCACATGACTCCAGTCCTGGCCTCTAACAGACGGCTTCACATGACTCCAGTCCTGGCCTTTAACAGACGGCTTCACATGACTCCAGTCCTGGCCTTTAACAGACGGCTTCACATGACTCCAGTCCTGGCCTTTAACAGACGGCTTCACATAACTCCAGTCCTGGCCTCTAACAGACGGCTTCACATGACTCCAGTCCTGGCCTCTAACAGACGACATCACATGACTCCAGTCCTGGCCTCTAACAGACGGCATCACATGACTCCAGTCCTGGCCTCTAACAGACGGCTTCACATGACTCCAGTCCTGGCCTCTAACAGACGGCTTCACATAACTCCAGTCCTGACCTCTAACAGAAGGCATCACATGACTCCAGTCCTGGCCTCTAACAGACAGCTTCACATGACTCCAGTCCTGACCTCTAACGGACAGCATCACATGACTCCAGTCCTGGCCTCTAACAGACGGCATCACATGACTCCAGTCCTGGCCTCGAACAGAAGGCTTCACACTACTCCAGTCCTGGCCTCGAACAGACGGCTTCACATGACTCCAGTCCTGGCCTCTAACAGACGGCTTCACGTGACTCCAGTCCTGGCCTCTAACAGACGGCATCACGTGACTCCAGTCCTGGCCTCTAACAGTAGGCTTCACATTACTCCAGTCCTGGCCTCTAATAGACGGCATCACATGACTCCAGTCCTGGCCTCTAACAGACGGCTTCACATGACTCCAGTCCTGACCTCTTACAGACGGCTTCACATGACTCCAGTCCTGGCCTCTAACAGACGGCTTCACATGACTCCAGTCCTGGCCTCTAACAGTAGGCTTGACATTACTCCAGTCCTGGCCTCTAATAGACGGCATCACATGACTCCAGTCCTGGCCTCTAACAGACGGCTTCACATGACTCCAGTCCTGGCCTCTAACAGAAGGCATCACATGACTCCAGTCCTGGCCTCTAACAGACAGCATCACATGACTCCAGTCCTGGCCTCTAACAGACGGCATCACATGACTCCAATCCTGGCCTCTAACAGATGGCATCACATGACTCCAGTCCTGACCTCTAACAGACGGCATCACATGACTCCAGTCCTGACCTCTAACAGAAGGCATCACATGACTCCAGTCCTGGCCTCTAAGAGACGGCTTTACATGACTCCAATCCTGGCCTCTAACAGACGACATCACATGACTCCAGTCCTGGCCTCTAACAGATGGCTTCACATGACTCCAGTCCTGGCCTCTAACAGACGGCTTCACATGACTCCAGTCCTGGCCTCTAACAGAAGGGATCACATGACTCCAGTCCTGGCCTCTAAGAGACGGCTTTACATGACTCCAGTCCTGGCCTCTAACAGACGACATCACATGACTCCAGTCCTGGCCTCTAACACACAGCATCACATGACTCCAGTCCTGGCCTCTAACAGACGACTTCACATGACTCCAGTCCTGGCCTCTAACACACGGCATCACATGACTCCAGTCCTGGCCTTTAACAGACGGCTTCACATAACTCCAGTCCTGGCCTCTAACAGACGGCTTCACATGACTCCAGTCCTGACCTCTAACAGACGGCTTCACATGACTCCAGTCCTGGCCTCTAACAGACGGCTTCACATGACTCCAGTCCTGGCCTCTAACAGACGGCTTCACATGACTCCAGTCCTGGCCTTTAACAGACGGCTTCACATGACTCCAGTCCTGGCCTTTAACAGACGGCATCACATGACTCCAGTCCTGGCCTCTAACAGAAGGGATCACATGACTCCAGTCCTGGCCTCTAAGAGACGGCTTTACATGACTCCAGTCCTGGCCTCTAACAGACGACATCACATGACTCCATTCCTGGCCTCTAACACACGGCATCACATGACTCCAGTCCTGGCCTCTAACAGACGGTTTCACATGACTCCAGTCCTGGCCTCTAACAGACGGCTTCACATGACTCCAGTCCTGGCCTTTAACAGACGGCTTCACATGACTCCAGTCCTGGCCTTTAACAGACTGCTTCACATGACTCCAGTCCTGGCCTCTAACAGACAACATCACATGACTCCACTCCTGGCCTCTAACAGACGACATCACATGACTCCATTCCTGGCCTTTAACAGACGGCTTCACATGACTCCAGTCCTGGCCTCTAACAGACGGCTTCACATGACTCCAGTCCTGGCCTCTAACAGACGACATCACATGACTCCAGTCCTGGCCTTTAACAGACGGCTTCACATGACTCCAGTCCTGGCCTCTAACAGACGACATCACATGACTCCAGTCCTGGCCTCTAACAGACGGCTTCACATGACTCCAGTCCTGGCCTCTAATAGACGGCTTCACATGACTCCAGTCCTGGCCTCTAACAGACGGCATCACATGACTCCAGTCCTGGCCTCTAACAGACGACATCACATGACTCCAGTCCTGGCCTCTAACAGACGGCTTCACATGACTCCAGTCCTGGCCTCTCTCCACTGGCTCCGTTAGTTTTAGAATAGATTTTAAGATTTTGCTGCTCACTTTTAAAGCACGCCTGGGTCTGGCCCCAAGCTACATCAATGAAATGTTAGCCCCATATGAGCCAGCTCGCAGCCTTAGATCCTCCGGTGGGGCCCTTCAAGGTCCTTCAAGGCCCTTCAAGGCCCTTCTGGCCGTTCCAAAGTCAAGGCTTAAATCAAAGGGTGACTGTGCTTTTGCCATCAGAGCCCCTCGACTGTTCCTCCATTGTGTTCATTGCCTCTATGGCATTGTCTCCTTTGCCTCATGTATTTTCTGATATGTTTACTTGTGTTGATGTTATGTTTTACCTTGCTTATATGTAGAGCACTTTGTAAACCCTGTTTTTAAAGGTTCTATATAAGTAAATGTATTATTATTTTTATTATAATAATAATTTGTTTTAACCTACAATGGCCTTAATACCCCATCGTACTGCAGAGTTCCTGAAATAGGAAGTTTGGAACTACCATAGTGTCAGGGCTTACTGGGATGCAACAGAGCCCTCATCAATAGTATTAGTAACAACTGTACTCCTCTTACTATAACACTCGAATAGTCTGCTGTGATACAGACCTACTACGAAAGGTAACCTGCTTTCGGGGAAATCTGCTTTGTAACAGAAAATAAATAAATGGTGTAAATCAAGGTAACAAGGGATGGAAAGTAGTTCTGAGCTGTGAGGCTACAACCTATTTATAGAAAAAGACATCAAATATGAATCGCCCCAGAGACAAATTAACAGCTGATCGTGATATAATTTTGTCTGGTGAGTCATACACCAGCTTACAGTAATGTGGGCCTGTGGTTTTATTTTCATATCGACAACCAAACTCCTCCCTGGCTTGATGTTTGTGCAGTTTTCCACATGCACGAGTTGATAGATGCGAGACACAAGCGTTAAATGATCTTCACTTGGGGTATGCAAGGCAATTTTATGGTTATCGATCCTGGCCCCGGCCACCATATCGTCTGTGTCCTCTTCTACACTGGGGGTCAACCTGAGGTTTCCTTTGGCAACAAACGGCTTCCCCCAAGGCTCCCCCGAGGCTCCCGCGCAGCACCGCTTCCCAGATGGTGAGGTTCATTAAAAATGAGAGCCAATGTAAGTGAATTAGGGGGGGGTTAGAGAATACATTAACTCCAACAACGGCTGTAGAGGAATATGTGGTATCGCCAAGCTTCCACCCACACTGTTATCCAGAGATGAAAGAGAAGCAGGGAGGGCGGAGATTGCCTTTGTGGATACGAGGCAAAAAAAAGAGCAGCGGAAGGAGGAGAGAGGTTCTAATTTAACAGGGCTACAGAGATGAGATAGACATTGGCTTCCTTTCTGCACTTCATCAAAACATCACAATCTGCTGCCCTGCTCAGGTCATCCTGGTAAAGTACACTGACCTGAGAGACAGTGTGGCCTTCTTTATATATTTGTGCAGCTCATGGGTTTAAGGACAACAAATAAGAAGGCCGACAGATAATGCACTTTTTTCTCCCCTTACAGTGTGACTTTGGAAATTACTCAATAAATATTAGATGGACTATAATTACTTTTTCTACATACTTCCGTGGTTCCCACAAATTGAATCCTAGTGACCATGGGTGAATATGTTTGACCATGGGTGAATATGTTTGACCTAGGGTGAAGGGCCCTTGAACACCATGGTGAATGCATTTGGAATAAGTAAAAAGTTAACGTTAAGTCTAATTTATTAACTGCCTTTTTTAAGACACGTAAAAGCATCAAAATATATACAGAGAGATGTTTTATGTCGTACAACAAAAATATTAAAATCTCTTAAGCTTGTCCGGGTCTGAGAAGGGAAGCCAATGCGAAAGTGACTTTTCCTTGCATTCTTTCCCATTAGGGAGCCTCTGGTTGCAAAAAGAAGTCAGATCAAGTCAATGAGAAAAGGTCCATACCTTTCGCTTGATTACATCAGTTGACATTGTAAACATGAGTTTGTCTCAATCGCTAGTTTCAAGGCCTCGCTGCATGATGTTCATTTTGTAAATTTAGAGTAAAATAGACCATAATGTGGCAGACGGCATCTCTACATCACTCCCCCAAAAAAATAAAAATCCAAGATGCCGTTGGCCAACATTTCTAACTCGAGGCTTCCAAAAGACAGTCCACAAACCAGGTAACTTTGTTGACTTCTTATATAAAATCTATATATGTCAACCACAGACTTTACTTAAAAAGCCAAAAAAAACATGAACTCGTACTTGTCAGCAGCATTCTTAGTAGAAGGGATAAGGTAATGGTAAATGGACCTGTACAGCACTGTTCTAGTCTTCCTCCCACTCAAAGTGCTTTAATACTACATGACATCATTCACCCATTCATATATTGCAGCTACAGGAGCAAAGTGTCTCATCCAAGGACACATATACATGGGCCAGCGGAGCCAGGGATCGAACAGCCGATCATCTGATTGATTGAAGAACGACCGACTCACCACTGAGCCAAAGTCGCTATGCATGTTATAACTTATACTGAAAAACACAGTTAAGTTTCCTCCCATTGCCAAAGGTGGAAGACATTTTCCCACTAGAGGCAATCCTAGATTGGCTGCCACATGGCATTTATCCATAAGTGCCAACCTTAAAAATAGGGAAGATTTTGAAACCAAAGTGGGGGATTGGAAAATTCGAGTTGTACAGACATTCTTGCTGCATTTGTCATGTTATCACCCAAACAGTCCAGTAGTGTCCCTGTCCTTTTGGCTCCTGTGTGTTTTACCAGTCAGTCTGGTCTGTAGGCAGGGAGGTGTGGCCATCTCCTCCTCCCTCTTCTGGGCAGTGGTTGCTGGAGCAGCTGGCACCAATCCTCTATCAAGACTCTGCATTATATCAAGCCTGGTCTTCCTGCCATTCATTGCAGATTGTTTCGTCGCCACAGTGGTAGTTGCCTATTCTGGCTTTTGTGATACTTGTCCGCGGTTGACTCTGGACCTGCTCACGTTGTACCCTTTTTGCCCTAGTTTTAGGATCACCTACCTGCCAGCTGCCTCCGCTTCCTGCTTACCTGCCTGCTCACTATCCGAAATTATTGCCCACTCTCCTCGCTCCCTCGAAGACTTCCATTCGCAATCCCAGCCAGGTGCGTTACTAAGCAACCCTACCCTGTACACCTTTTTTGGGATTTGAATATTAATAATAATTCCTTTTTTACAAGCTTTAACCGTGTTTAGTGTGTGCTGCTTTTGGGTCCATGTTTTGTTGAGCGGAACATAAAAGCATTCTGGTGACTTTTATTAAAGAAAAAAAATAATAAGAACACTGTAACAGCATTTTACTTTTTATTTCTCAGGAAATAATTCTAATTATTTGCCATCAACTAATATTAATCAGTTTTTTTCTTCACCCATTCATTAATAGTGTGCTCTGCGCTCTAAAACCCATTACTTTCAATGGCATGACGAGCAGCTCGCTTCCACATCAAGTTCATGCAAACAACGTTTGGTGTAGCGGTACTGTGGAAACAGTAGGGCTGTACATTGCCTGAAAAGGGTCTGGACTACTGTGACTCCGGGAGGAAATCGGAAAGGGTTGCAAAGTGGGCCCTTGTCTCAACGGTTGAGGCATTCCTTCAAGAGTTGATCATGCCTTCGAGCTGGTTGCACGTCTAGAGACTGACAAATTTCAACAAGGAAGCATCTACATAGATGACTCCTTTACAAAAGGAACATTTAAGTTGGACTCAGGTCAATCCATTATTTGATCGGACATCAGTTAGGAACATCACAAATCCAATTATTTTATCATCCGTTCCTCTCTACTCTAGCACTCGATTGGCTATTCATGCCAAGCAAAGATTAAATGGATGCTTCCCTTTTCAAGATATTGTTTTCCAACTCTTTTCTCATTTCATCACACTGCCTCTGCCTCTCCTTCTGCCGCTGCTCCCCTACTGTGCTGATCGTCTCTGGGATTTAGCGGAATGTTTTACAAGGTAAAAAGATGACAGGGAAAAAAAAAAGAAAAGGCTCACTGTCCTCCAAGTCTGTCATCCATGATGAAGTACAGTTAGCATGTGTGGAAGGCCTGACTGGAGGGGAGAGGCTTATTTGAGGCTTTTCTCACAGACCAGGCAGATCCTTCAGATACTTTATGTGTTAAGGCCTTCGTAGCTATACCAACACAAATTAATTTGGTTGCTGGACGTCATAGGATAACGCACTAAAAAATATCAGTAAGTAATAAGATGTCAAACTGTGAAGTGAGGATACGTTGATTGGTTACTTTGCGAGTCAGTAGTCTGTATTTTGTTTTTAGTAGTGCGGGGCAAAGATGAACACATTTAATCGATTAATCGCATAATGCACACAAAATTCAATAATTAATTAAAAACTATTGTATTGCACACTTTTATTTTAATGTCATGTTATCAGAACAATATAACAGGCACTCTCGGAGCAACAGCAAGTTAACATACAGAAAATCAATCAGTTTTTTTTGTTTCTTCTGAACAGGTATTAGAAGAAACATTAGTCTTTAGTCAGGTAACAGCATAACCAGTCTCTGTTCAGTAGTAAGGGTCCCTGTTAGAGTGAAGTGGTCTAGCACATAACCAGTCTCTGTTCAGTAGTAAGGGTCCCTGTTAGAGTGGATTTCCTTTAGAGAATCTCAGTCAAAGAAAGAAACCCTTTCAGTGATGCAGGTTGAGCAGTTACACAATGACTAAATTAACTTGTATCCATTCCTTTGTCCATGTTCAATGTGTTGCTGCTCTAATTCAGCAGCACTTGCTGTTTTAAGTGGCCCAGAACTGTTCTGCATTTGGCCAGGACTTTGTCAAACGTTCTGCAGAGACACTGACAGAGCGCTGGAGAGTGTTTTCGAGCGTCCGATGTCTTGCAACAGCATCATATTTCATGCACTATCTGTGCTAAGTGTGCTGACTTTATTGTAAACGTTTCACTGCTGTGCAACATGAATAAAATGTTCCGTGCACGCTTCTGCAACATGTCTGTCTTCTGTTGTCATGACAGTCAAAGCACTTGAATGCAGAACCCAGTTCATCAATATAATGAACTGTAACTCTGAGATAACTGTGTTACCCAGCGATGTGCAGTCGTCTCCAGTGACAGCAACAGTTGGTGCACGTTGTAACGCCGCCATTTTTGTAGTCTGCTCCGTTTCATACAAGTTGTGCATTCTGACGACGGTGTGTCTTGAGGGAGGCTCAAACGCACCTTAAGTGGTACTTCATGCTCGTAGTCCTCCTGTGATAAGATAACTCCAGTTTGAGAGACAAATACAAATAACTTTGCTTTTATCAACTACGCCGTCTGGTAGAGATTTAAAATGAAAATGTCCATTTAAAAGTGCCTTACCTTTCTCCATTTTCTCGGTTAATGTCTGCAGCAGGGCTTAACACAGGGTTAAGACCCTCCCAATGCAAAAAGAAATGCTGTTAACACATGATAAAATCGGAGTCGGAGTTAATGGATTGCTACGTTAACGTATTTATAACGCATTAATGTGCCCAGCCCTAGTTTTTAGACACTTATATGCTGTCCTTTTGACTGTCATTTAAAGGTGCAGGCATGCACACTTTCTGTGTAAGGAACATAAAGCAAATTGTCATTTTGCTTTATTTACACCGATCATGCAACTGTGTATACCTTTTTTTGTCACCTAGAGTGTGTTGCATCCTTTCTAAATCTTTTTATGCAATTGCCGATAGCCTTGATCATGCTCATATTCAGGTTTATATTTTGGCTCTCTACTAGAACATGTTTACATGCTTTCATAACATTTTTTATCAAACTTAATAATAACATTTATAAATACTTTAGACACAAACGTCACACAAAATACTTAACTAATGACTACTAACATCATAAATTGCCATATTAAAACACGTTTATATAGCACATGTTAACATAGTCCCTAACCATTAGTGCATATCTAAACCCTTATATGGAGTGATAAGTGCATGAAATAATTAACATTTAAATCATTTACTTACACTTTATAAATTCTCATTAATCACCTATACGTCCTTAATAATATGTTTGTAATATAAATTACTGAATTTATAAATGGAGAATACATCATATAAAGTATGAAACCCCAATCATGAAACGCATAATTGTCCAGCTTATTAATCAAGAAAAGATTCATAACTGTTTATGAATTGCATAGAATGAGTGTTAATGTTGGAACAATGCTTTATAAATGAGGAATTAAGTGTTTACTCATACTTAACTAATGGTAAATAGCGTGTAGTTATTATAAAGTGTTACCGAAGAACAGACTGTTGCAAAATAGCTTGGTTAATATTTTAGAAGAGAGAATATTTTTTTGTGATAAGAAGGGTGGCATTTGGCTCAAATTATTGATTCGCTGTCAGTCATAACACGCCGCAATAGCGCCATGTCTGTCAGAAAGGTACAGCAACGATGTTTTTTTCGAAAAAGCTTCACCATCCTCGGGCTGGAAAAGCAAAGTTGATGACGTTTTCCATAAAACGACCAGCTGAGGACGCACTCAAAGGCGACATGGGTGGTAATTATTTGTGGCTTTGTCACTTTTCACAAATGATGATCCACTCTTTACACATTGATTAGTGCTTTAACTACACTTAAACTATGCTGTCTTTACATCTTTTTAAAAGACAGCAAAACAAAGAATCTGGCATCTCTTCTCTGTTTTACTATATGCCAGTTTTTCTTAGCAAAGTGATATACAAATGGGGAGGGTTAATATATACTTCAGCTTGTTATGACTTTATGAGTGTCGCATTCATCTTGTGGGTTATTCTCCATGATTTGGAGAGCCTATAATAACTTTATAAAGCACCTTTTAAAAAACTGTTTACATAGTGCTTAGACTCACAAAGCAGCAAAAGAAGGCAATAGAACAACTGAAGCAATGAGGCCCAACAAAGCAAGACAAACTAAAGTAAGGGTTAAACCCTGATAAAACAGTGCAATAGATGAAATGATAAAAACATCAGAAATAAAATCACTTTTCAGAGTAAGCAGTAAAGCGACAGCATTCCATAAAAGCCATTCTGTAAAAATGGGTTTTAAGAAGTGATTTAAAAGAGAGTATTGATTCTGTGAGGCAGGTTGTTCCAAAGCCGAGGGGCCTGATAACAAAAGCACGGCCATCTTTAGTTTTTGGAACAGCCAGAAAGACCCCACCTGAGGAGGTCAACATTTCTTCTAGAATCACTGCGACAGCTATGAAACAGCCTAAATAATATTGAAAGGGATCCTAACAGATTGAAGGCAGTTAAAAGGCACAGCATGTTCATGAAAAGGTGGTGCATAGTATTAGACATTACCATTTGGCCAAACTATTCTGATGAGGATCACAGCAGTTTACACATGACTGTATTGTAAACTTTAATTGGATTTTTTTTTTTAACTATTAAGAAGACTAATATAAAATTGATAACATTGTTATGTGATCAGTGTAATGATTTCTGAGGGCAGTAACTGGAAGGATTAGTGGTCACTGACCGGATGTACAGTTCTGATAGGGGTGAACCATTTATTATGCTGGCCCGGTTAGTTACAGGGAGAGTTTTGTTTTGGGTTGGTAGTGAGAACATTGTCCCAAGATGGGATGTTGAGTACATAATATATAAGTGACCTGTAAACCAGGTTAAAATAAGATGTTGGAATTAGATGCTCAATTTACAACAACTTCCTGTCTTAAGGCGAAATGCACATTTTCTTCGCCATGCCAAAGCAAAAATGCTGCATGAAATTGATAAAGTTTGACAACTTTTGATTGCAGAGGTCTTCAGATTGTACTGACCACATTTGAGGTGATGAATTCTCTCGGAGTTATTTAAAGTACAGCGGCTGTATAAGGCTGAAAATGGCCTAAAATTAGCAGATATATGATCTGTTCTGATGCCAGATTGGTGGGGGTGGGTAATGCAACATATCTCAACACTTTGTGAGATAAATCAATGGAGTACATACTGTAACACAGTAGACTTGTGGTGTACAACGTTACCCTTTAACTTCTTTGTTGGAGCCTCTTCTTGGCTCGATGAAAACACATGAACAGCAGACGGTTGTTATGGCTCACATGTTCGCTGTCAGAGTGCCATTCATTTGTAGTCTGGATTCTCGATGAATGAAGTCCAATATCCAGTCTCCTATTTACTGTTTTAGTCTCCAACTCCTGAGACAATATATATATTTATTTATTCCAGCTGCTAAATACTCAACTATGTTCAACTGTGTCAGCTGTTTGCTGAGCAGCTAGAGCTCAGTGGTATTACCAGAGCTTTTAGAGACATATGGGTAGAGATTGTTGACTGTAAAAACAAAACAATGAGCTGAAAGAGGCTGACTAATAATTCTCTTTTGATCTAATTCAAGAAGAATTAAGAATATACTAGAGCAGCTATGAAGACGATACCAGAGTATATTTAACAGTTATCTAATTGTCATTGTCTTTATTTCTGTCCTAATTATTATTTCTTTGTTCTGCGTTGTTTGGGTCACATCTCCTTTTTAATGGAAATGATCCCTTTCCTGGTTAGAAATCTTTTTGGATGAGCACGGTTGTGAGGGGCAGTTTTTTGTTCTCAGAATTTAGCTTTCCCTTAAGACTGAAACGCTTGATAATGAGGTCAGATGAATGAGAGCGAAAGGGAAGCGAGACCCGGTGAACACAGCTGTGCCGCACATCCTCGAGAAGGAGAAATGTGCTCGTTTCATCTGCCACCCAAGATGAACCCAGCAAAAGAAAACAAACAGATGGCGGGTCATGGGAATCATGTCACAGCTCACTCGTGGAGAAGAGAGGACGGCGTATGCGAGTAATGAGTCTAAAAAAGTCTCCCTTGAAGTCTTTCGCATTGAGGAGTGAACTTTGTGATCCAGCCACTAAATGTAATCCACAAACAGTCAATAGCAGTGATGTGGCCGTCGCTCCACTAATCTGCCTCCATTAGCAGAATAGGTCCTGAGTGACCATGTCCTTTCGTCCTTTCGTCCTTTCGTCCTTTCGTCCTTTCGTCCTTTCGTCCTTTCGCCCTTTCGTCCTTTCGCCCTTTCGTCCTTTCGTCCTTTCGTCCTTTCGCCCTTTCGCCCTTTCGTCCTTTCGTCCTTTCGTCCTTTCGCCCTTTCGTCCTTTCGTCCTTTCGCCCTTTCGTCCTTTCGCCCTTTCGTCCTTTCGTCCTTTCGTCCTTTCGCTCGGTGTTTGCCGTCTCAGAAGCTGAACAAACACCCCCGATGCCCCTTCACAAAGGAACCGAGGTGGGTGAAAGTCAGACGCCTACAGGGAAGATACCGGCCCGAACAAATTAATCTGCAAAAAAAAGAATGGCGCTGGGCCAGGGGGGACGAGGGTAGTGGCTGGGGGGGGAGTAGATGGAGAAAAAAGAGGACGGAAAAAAGAAAATATAAACTGACTGAAGAGGCACAACAGGCGCAGAGGGAGCTCTTAGATCAATGTACCCAATTCACCAGCGTGCCTTCTAAAGGGGAAATTTGCCAAGCCTATTATTGCTGCTTTAATGTTGCGTATTGATCAGCTGCACATTTAAATGAAGGGGAACACTTGGAGAGGTTTAAGTCCATGTTTGAGTGGGCCTTTCTGGCAACGGGGGCTGTATCCTACACACTTCAGGGTCATACTTGAGTTTTTACGTTTAGAAGAGAAAAAAACACACATTGTTTTTCTCATACCAACTGTATTCAGCCTAAAACTCTCAGTTTAGGGACTGTCTCTTTAAGCCCATCCCCTTCCAAAGAACGGGTTATGATTGCCTAATGTCTTTATATTTTCTTTGGCTAACAGATATTCACACAGCTAATATGTTTAGCATTTACGAAAATGAGTATGCTAGGACGTTCGCCAACGTCTCGAACAAAGTTACGATTTGTCTGTCTGGAAAAAATGACAGAATGTTCAGAATATATGTGGCTTGTGAAAAAATAGTGGCACCCGCCCGACTGAATGTGATTTTGGACTTTGGCAGGAGCTACTCGTAGTGATGTTATGATGAGCAATATGGAGAGCGAGGGATGTAAAGGGAGGGATGGAAGAGGATACAATAGGTTCACTAATGGAAATCAAATGATTGAAATGAGGAGAGAAGAAAAAAAAATCACAATGAGAAGAGATGTAGCATAAAGCTAAAGCATGTCGCCTCCTGCTCCCTTTGGCCCCCGCGAGCCACATAACCCGAGGATAGAGTTTCCCCTCTCCGTCTCTTTGAGTGCTGATCCAGCAGGCTGTGCCCGACACAGATCGGCCCGGCACATTCAGAGAGGTGCCGTGTGCTGCTCCTCGTCTTTGTCACGCTACAACCCCGGGGGCTCGCTAACTGTAAGCGCCGCTTGATGAGAAATACGGCAGAGCTCTGAACAGCTAAACCGACAGATATATTCACAAATTGTGCCGCGTTGTCTCTGTGCCTCTCTCTGATTCGCTCTGTTGGAGAGAGATGGGGGCGGGATGCTGTGACTTTGCAGCAGAGCTCACTCGCCCAGGCGACGCTTCGGCAGATCACTGCTCCGCTCTGCCAGGGCCCTAATCGAGTTCTCTCATTGGGTACAAACAAGCGATGCTGCGGGGGGATACACAGAGATGCACTGGTGCAACCACAGGAGTTACATGGTGCAAAGATGGGGGGGTTGCAGTATGACTCTGCATGTTTTTTTGTTTTTCTTCCTGCAAGAGTCATTTTACATGCTCGGTGTGGTACGTCTCTGTGTCTTCTACTTTTTTTGCTTCGACACAATGGTAATTGTGTAATTACCCCTCAACATTAATTACCATTATTAACGAGGCGCATAGAGTGGTGGAACGCAGAAGCGGGGACAAAGAAATTGCTTCACTCTATTGAATTACACAGGAAAGCTTGCGAGAAGAAGGTGCTCTGGTGGTCGTCATCATCAGATGTATCGGTGGAATTATTTTGTGTGGGTTCCATCATACGGGCAGTTAAAAAAAAACTGAAAGGGAAAGACAGAAAATGCTGCTTTGGTGTCAAAGGTCACTGCTCTACAGCAATGTGGGGAACCAAAGGCCATCAGAGTTAACACTTGAACATACAGTGGCAAGGAATGCTGTGTGGGCTTTTGTGCAACATGTGCTTTGTTGTGATGCCGTGCAGCACAAATGCACATGCATGCTCAGCATGTGCGTCGTCATAGTAATAAGTGGTCACTTTGTCTCTGTTGCATCTCTATGCTGGACAGCTGAGCATCCTTGTGGAGGAGGCTGCATGCTGAGAGGACAAAACGTTATGACGAGTCCACCAAGCGCGAGAGAAAGGAAATTAAAGACTGTCACCTAGTGGTGATGCTGGGAAATTACCTCTGGGCATGATGTGACATGAACTGTAGTGAATACCAATTGGATGCAGAGCTAAATGTTGGCTGGGCGACAGTTTATGGTCAAACTCTTCTCAAGCTTCGTCAGGATTATATGCTGCATTTAGGGGGCAGAGAAAGATATAGAAATATAATAGTAAGATTGAAAATAATAACTAAATACACTTCAAATTGTGCTTGATTACTATTTAATCACAACTAAAATATATTAAGTACAACATTAGTTGTTCCAAAATAGCACACTTTAAGTATACTTATGATTAGTAGGGCTTTAAGTATGCTAAGATTAAATATACTTAGCATATTTATTTTTCACCTGGGTTAGGGTTAGTTACCACTGCTCCGACTGCTACAACTACTACTACTGATGCTGCTGATGATAAATACTAAATGGTAAATTCAACAACTTTTCCTTTTATTGCAGTGACTGAATAAACCCAGCATGTCGCTCTCTATTGTCCTCCTTTTTCTTTGCTGTTTGCCGATGTTTTTCGGACGATATCTCCAACATTAACATTGTCCTCCCATCATCTTTTCATGAGTTATAACTCCAAACACCTGAAGCCTGAAGGAATTAATTACATTTTTGAGGGATTTGTTTTCTAGCAAGTTTGCTGAGAGACCTGACGAATTCCGCAAAGCAAACCATTGGTTTGTGGATGGTATGGTGAGCAAAAGCTTCTTTTAATGCCAAGGACTTCACAGAGTCTAGCATTCACCTTCATTCGCATTGAGCAGCATTTATTAGAGTATGGCTCAATAATAAGTAACATTTGTCATGACTTTTCTACCCTGGTCTCTAAGCAGTCTCTGAGGTGCACCACATTTTTATACAAAATCAATACTAATAGGCAACCAGCTCTGCTGATTCATTCTTTAAAGGCTTGGCCTCTTCCCTCTTGTGAACTAATTAACCATTACGCAAATGTATTGATTCCCACCCTTGGTTACAGTGAGCTTCATGAGATCCATTCCAACCAACTCAAATGGCTCTGTGACCTGAAAAAGTTGAATGATAATCAGCTATATTCCAAACTGCAGTACACAAGCAGTGTGGTCACAAGTTGATCGGACTACCCTCTGCTCTTATAAGAGCAACTGCTCATGTTATTCTACGTCTACAGCCTGTTGATCGTGGTGTAGTGGTGCTGTCTTCTGACCGCTGACTGGTTTTCTACACAATGATATGAGTTTGAATCACGTAAATAGTCACTTCTTACGTGGTTGTGTAATGTTAGCTTTGATTCGTTAGCACCAGTCACTAACTTTCTCTGGCCGGTGGTACGGGGAAGCTCGACCTCCTTGAAAGAGACACAGGCTAAAACAACCTAATTAATTATAATATGATGTCTTAAGACTTTTGTATTGTGTTCCTTCACATAATAACTCTTGCGTTGCTGTGGTGAGGCAATTTTATTGAAGTGAAATGAGCATCAAGGCAACCTTTGGGAAAAACAAATACAATTTGTTTCTCATGGTGGCTTTACGGTTATTTGTAAAAGATAATGGAAAGAGCAACTAGCTCAGTGTTCTTGTGTGACAGCTTTTAAGTTATAGTTGACTAGTTTATCCTCTCCATCAGCCTTGGCCCGTATAACAAGTGCTTGGAGATGTAGCATGACGTACGAGAGGGGCCAGAGGTTCCGGACTTCAGAGAATCACCAGAGTCTGTCTTCTTTAGAGCTTGTGTGTTTTGAAGCGTTCATGAAATACTTCCAATCGGGAAGAAAATTCAGGGATAAGGGAAAACCATGCGCCTCCCCAAATGACCTCTGTTTTCTTGAATTGATACCTCTGAAGCTGATAAAAATATTGAGAAGACATCTGTCTGGCTTGGATTAGGAAGGGATTCTTTTTCCCGCTATACTTTATGATCTCAACCCATTTTGCCTTGCAGGAGACCATATTACATTGTCTATCAAAGGCTGAAGAGTATCAATCTTATTCCCACATATTTTTGACAGTCTTGATTCACATTCCACTGATGCCAGTACTGAGTGCCGGCCCTTCTTATTGTTTATCACCACTTCCTGGTGAGTCCGGATGCACAACACCGGCGTAACTGCATCTCTGTGTCTAAACAGATAGTTTAAAGATTATTCTCCTACTAGAACATGTTTGCATGAAAACTGATGATTTTGCCTATATGCTTTGCTTACATCTCTGTTATGTTAACTCAGTAAACCGTGACCATACTCTGCTTTATGTTTGTCTTGACAAGTACATTTGTGACAACTGATTGAAAGAACCCAGAGAAGAAGAAATATTTTGATATGAGAAGATCAGGAATTAATGATCTCATAAACATGAGATGATTTAAATTGTCAGAAATGTTTCAAAGCTACAAATCATTTGTGAAACTATTTCACAATACCGTGGACAATGTTATGAAATGTATTGTCATTTTTCTACTCAGTTTGAATTAAACAGATACATGTGTGGGTTCATCAGTTATTTTTATGTCAGGATGTGTTACCCTTTTGCATGGATGAAATCAAGTTTTTCATATCACCTGTTTAACAGAGTAATTACATGCAGGTTCTGTGAAAGAACACATTATATTTATCTATCAACACAAGATCACTTATTGTAAATTAAATGAATCAGTTCTTCTCAAGGGCGTCGAGCTTCCCCGTACCACCGGCCTGAGCAAGTTACTGACTGATGCTAACGAATCCAAGCTAATGTTACACAACCAATATTTGCAGGTCCGGAGGTTTGTCACATCTGTGCCTTCAGGGCAGTCGAGTCGGCCAAGTAAATCGAGACACTCAACAGAGCAGCAATGCTCACGCAAACCGATGTGGATCAAAAGGCAACGTGGAAAAGAAACAGTTACCCGTCCATTACATTACATTACATTTAGCTGACACTTTTATCCAAAGCGACTTACAATAAGTGCATTAAACCATGAGTCCAAACTCAGAACAACAAGAATCAAGCAAGTACAATTTCTTCAATAACGTTAAACTACAAAGTGCCATCAGTAAGAGACATTTAAGTGCTACTAAAGTGTTAAACTACAAAGTGCTATCAGTAAGAGACATTTAAGTGCTACTAAAGTGCTACTACGGCTCTACCTTCCCTATTCAAGGTATAGTCGAAAAAGATGTGTTTTTAGTTTGCGACGGAAGATGTAGAGACTTTCTGCTGTCCTGATGTCAGTGGGGAGCTCGTTCCACCAATGAGGAGCCAGCACAGCAAACAGTCGTGATTTTGTTGAGTGTTTAGCTCGAAGTGACGGAGCTACAAGCCGATTGGTGGAGGTTAGACCATGTCCTGGGTGTGAGGTTAGACCATGTCCTGGGTGTGAGGTTAGACCATGTCCTGGGTGTGAGGTTAGACCATGTCCTGGGTGTGAGGTTAGATCATGTTCTGGGTGTGAGGTTAGACCATGTCCTGGGTGTGAGGTTAGACCATGTCCTGGATGTGAGGTTAGACCATGTCCTGGGTGTGAGGTTAGACCATGACCATGTCCTGGGTATGAGGTTAGATCATGTTCTGGGTGTGAGGTTAGACCATGACCATGTCCTGGGTATGAGGTTAGATCATGTTCTGGGTGTGAGGTTAGACCATGACCATGTCCTGGATGTGAGGTTAGACCATGTCCTGGGTGTGAGGTTAGACCATGTCCTGGGTGTGAGGTTAGACCATGTCCTGGGTGTGAGGTTAGACCATGACCATGTCCTGGGTATGAGGTTAGATCATGTTCTGGGTGTGAGGTTAGACCATGTCCTGGGTGTGAGGTTAGACCATGTCCTGGATGTGAGGTTAGACCATGTCCTGGGTGTGAGGTTAGACCATGTCCTGGGTGTGAGGTTAGACCATGTCCTGGGTGTGAGGTTAGACCATGACCATGTCCTGGGTATGAGGTTAGATCATGTTCTGGGTGTGAGGTTAGACCATGTCCTGGGTGTGAGGTTAGACCATGTCCTGGATGTGAGGTTAGACCATGTCCTGGGTGTGAGGTTAGACCATGACCATGTCCTGGGTGTGAGGTTAGACCATGTCCTGGATGTGAGGTTAGACCATGTCCTGGGTGTGAGGTTAGACCATGTCCTGGGTGTGAGGTTAGATCATGTTCTGGGTGTGAGGTTAGACCATGACCATGTCCTGGATGTGAGGTTAGACCATGTCCAGGGTGTGAGGTTAGACCATGTCCAGGGTGAGGTTAGACCATGTCCTGGATGTGAGGTTAGACCATGTCCTGGGTGTGAGGTTAGACCATGACCATGTCCTGGGTGTGAGGTTAGACCATGTCCTGGGTGTGAGGTTAGACCATGACCATGTCCTGGGTGTGAGGTTAGACCATGTCCTGGGTGTGAGGTTAGACCATGTCCTGGATGTGAGGTTAGACCATGTCCTGGGTGTGAGGTTAGACCATGTCCTGGGTGTGAGGTTAGACCATGTCCTGGATGTAGACTGGACCCGATCTGTTCTCCCCACGGTACGCAAGTACCAATGTTTTGAAGCGGATGAACTTTGACACTCCAAAATGTTAAGAAATGACGGCCTTCTCAAAAGCAAGTTTCCCCATCTGAGAGCTCCGTTGAACAAAAATAAGCCGAATTGATGGTTCCAGTTACGATAAAAAAATATTTATATAAAAAGTACAGCAAACACAATTACAAATTGAACAGAGATGGAACAGAGATCCAGTGCCCGCCCCTGGGCAGACCGGCGTAGATCAGCTACCTGCCAGGCAGTCGGCACAAACCCCCCTTCCTCCTCTGCTAGTCCATCGATTGGTCCAGACCTCGTTCTGTTGATCCTTATCACTTTTTCTCCAGGCTGTGTCCTTGCTTACATTAACTTATGCAGTGGGGGCTAATTGATATAATAATAATAAATTCTAATTGATACATTTGTATAATACATAGTGTAATTCATTTGATATCACATAATCCATACAGAGCTATTTATTTGTCTTGACCCTCCAACTTGTAAACTCATCGTAATACATAAACGCAATCGCTAGGAGCGCCATTAAACCTAGTTTTCTCACAAAAGATACTTTAACTGCCTTAAAAACACAGTTTGGTATTTATACAACAAACAAAATGACATGCAGGGCCCCGTGGTTCAACTAAGTCGATCAAATGTCCTATTAGCCAGCTTAAATTATCCCAATGATTGAAGTCAGGCTCTTGGTTTCTCAAAGGCTGATCCGCACTGAAACAATCTTGTTAATTCAAACCAGACTTCCGTAATCAGGATAGTTGCGCGTGCCCATACTACTTCTAAAAGGGGCAAGCTAACATCCAACACCGCCACGAGGGCTAGACAAGAAGCATAGCAAAATATCGCAGACAAGTTAAATCCATCGGCTAATTTGAAGTGCCTCGTCACCCCAATCATATTTCTTTAAATGTGCCTGCTGGCAGTCGGCTTAATGGAATGCATCATCCAATGAGATCTTGCTAGTGAAAATAATTATCTCAACTCTTTCAGAATAAGTAGATAAAAACAAGCCCAAAGAGCATCTAATTGATACAAATGAATAGATATTTTTGAGGATACATGTACTGTATGCACTTGTGTATTACCATATAGAACTAGGAGTTTGAATATTTGTGTGCGAATCTGGGTATGGGTGGATCAGTATGTATTATTCCTAATTAGAAAATCAATTGAAGCAGTGAAAAGAAATTGTGTGATTCTCTCTATTCTTCTCATGAGTCCACTGTAATCATTTTCTACAATATTCTGGAATCGTGGATGGAGCCTCAACATTTGTTATGAGGCAGGTGGAGTCAGAGATAGTATAAGATGAATTACGGTCAGATCATGGGTATTGTACAGTACATAATTAGCCTACAGCAGGCAATTGCAAGATCCATGACATCTATTGTCAAAGACATGTGATTGTCTTTATAGAAGGGCAGGCTGGGGGCAGGCTGGGGGCAGGCTGGGGGCAGGCTGGGGGCAGGCTGGGGGCAGGCTGGGGGCAGGCTGGGGGCAGGCTGGGGGCAGGCTGGGGGCAGGCTGGGGGCAGGCTGGGGGCAGGCTGGGAGCAGGCTGGGGGCAGGCTGGGGGCAGGCTGGGGGCAGGCTGGGAGCAGGCTGGAGGAAGGGTCGGCAGGCTGGGACCTGCCCCGGGTGTGAGGTTAGACCATGTCCTGGGTGTGAGGTTAGACCATGTCCTGGATGTAGACTGGACCCGATCTGTTCTCCCCACGGTACGCAAGTACCAATGTTTTGAAGCGGATGAACTTTGACACTCCAAAATGTTAAGAAATGACGGCCTTCTCAAAAGCAAGTTTCCCCATCTGAGAGCTCCGTTGAACAAAAATAAGCCGAATTGATGGTTCCAGTTACGATAAAAAAATATTTATATAAAAAGTACAGCAAACACAATTACAAATTGAACAGAGATGGAACAGAGATCCAGTGCCCGCCCCTGGGCAGACCGGCGTAGATCAGCTACCTGCCAGGCAGTCGGCACAAACCCCCCTTCCTCCTCTGCTAGTCCATCGATTGGTCCAGACCTCGTTCTGTTGATCCTTATCACTTTTTCTCCAGGCTGTGTCCTTGCTTACATTAACTTATGCAGTGGGGGCTAATTGATATAATAATAATAAATTCTAATTGATACATTTGTATAATACATAGTGTAATTCATTTGATATCACATAATCCATACAGAGCTATTTATTTGTCTTGACCCTCCAACTTGTAAACTCATCGTAATACATAAACGCAATCGCTAGGAGCGCCATTAAACCTAGTTTTCTCACAAAAGATACTTTAACTGCCTTAAAAACACAGTTTGGTATTTATACAACAAACAAAATGACATGCAGGGCCCCGTGGTTCAACTAAGTCGATCAAATGTCCTATTAGCCAGCTTAAATTATCCCAATGATTGAAGTCAGGCTCTTGGTTTCTCAAAGGCTGATCCGCACTGAAACAATCTTGTTAATTCAAACCAGACTTCCGTAATCAGGATAGTTGCGCGTGCCCATACTACTTCTAAAAGGGGCAAGCTAACATCCAACACCGCCACGAGGGCTAGACAAGAAGCATAGCAAAATATCGCAGACAAGTTAAATCCATCGGCTAATTTGAAGTGCCTCGTCACCCCAATCATATTTCTTTAAATGTGCCTGCTGGCAGTCGGCTTAATGGAATGCATCATCCAATGAGATCTTGCTAGTGAAAATAATTATCTCAACTCTTTCAGAATAAGTAGATAAAAACAAGCCCAAAGAGCATCTAATTGATACAAATGAATAGATATTTTTGAGGATACATGTACTGTATGCACTTGTGTATTACCATATAGAACTAGGAGTTTGAATATTTGTGTGCGAATCTGGGTATGGGTGGATCAGTATGTATTATTCCTAATTAGAAAATCAATTGAAGCAGTGAAAAGAAATTGTGTGATTCTCTCTATTCTTCTCATGAGTCCACTGTAATCATTTTCTACAATATTCTGGAATCGTGGATGGAGCCTCAACATTTGTTATGAGGCAGGTGGAGTCAGAGATAGTATAAGATGAATTACGGTCAGATCATGGGTATTGTACAGTACATAATTAGCCTACAGCAGGCAATTGCAAGATCCATGACATCTATTGTCAAAGACATGTGATTGTCTTTATAGAAGGGCAGGCTGGGGGCAGGCTGGGGGCAGGCTGGGGGCAGGCTGGGGGCAGGCTGGGGGCAGGCTGGGGGCAGGCTGGGGGCAGGCTGGGAGCAGGCTGGAGGAAGGGTCGGCAGGCTGGGAGCAGGCTGAGGCAGACAAAAGGAGTTAAACCAGTGTTCGAGCCGTAGCATATAGTTCCTGGTTGCGAACTGACGATCTGGCAAAAAATGAGTGCAGGGCTGGAGAATATCAAGCCTGGAGCTTGATTGGGGAATGAATTCCAGCTGCACTAGTCAATTAGTGGGAGGAGCACAGCCCAGACATGACAGTGAAAGCCTTTTGATTGACAAGATCTGCCTTGTTTGGGCCGGAGGGAGATTGGTGGGGATCTGCGTGCAGTCGACTTCAGCAATGACTTTGGGAAACTCGGCATAATGATAAGCTCCGTAACGAATAGTGATGTATTGAATAACTCAATTACCTGCAAGTCCATAAAATCCCTCTTTGATTGCATTTACTCAGACATGGCCTGGGAACACACCCATGAGTTTCTTAAGCGCCAAATACACTTTACAAACAGCACGGCATGCAGCAGCTTTACTGTACAACAATGTACCACACGGCTCTGTGAGACAGTTAATGCTCGACTGCGGTGTGTGGTGTTCAATGTACGGCTCAAGAAGGTCTTTAATAAATGATTCCTTGTGGGCAGAATCGATAGCGCTCGTATAGGAAGTCGTCATCATGTGATAACGGATCTTGGCGATCTCGAAGAACTCTCTCTGTTAGAGCCATATATTTTGTTTTGATTGCAAATCATGTTATTGGATTTATTGAATTTGATCTAAAGACTTCCCTTTAGGATGGATGTTATATTTATATTTGAAATTATGCTTTTATTTGGGAATTATTTTGCTGATGAGGATCAGCTGGTATAAGAGGAAGGGGCGGGACTGAGTCTCGGGTGGTATTTTTGTTATCTAGAACGGGACATCGGCACAGTCTTTGACCTCACGTTAGACCTCAAGTTAGACCTCACAGCTCATAGACTTATGATTTTGTTAAGTTTTTGTAAAACGGAAAATAAATGGACAAAATGTGGGAAATGGAATCAACGTCTCGAGTCATTATATGAGGGTTTCAACCTGTGAGTCAAGACGGAGTCCCGTAACGTGGCACAGATAACAGGAACAAGGACCAGGCCGCCACACTCTCCCTATAAAACGTTAATCTAACTAATATCGTTCCTTCATCAATGGGATCTCTGAGCTAACTTAAGTTAGCCTGCGCTGGAGCAGGTTCAAGTTTATGGTTGTGTTTCTATGGTGATTTTGCCAAACTTGCTTTGTGGAACTTATAATTTACATGCTTATATATTGTTATAATGTTATGCTTTTGTCAGGTTACTCAAGTTCAGAATAACACATAGCAGGTGAAATTTGTGTCTGGGAATGTCTGTTTCTCGAGAATAGATATGCACCCACGCATTTATTTGACTGGTCTCGTTAGAAAAGTGGCTTGGCCTTGCAGGAGAGGAGGAGAATGATCCCCCTCCTTGATAGTTCAGCACCAATCAGAGGTGAGGATGATGATACGAACCTGTGATGAAATCTGTGTATGTAAGGGCCGAACTTCCGGTTCTAAGAGAGAGTTGTTGGGACTCCCCTGGCATTGCAATCTCGGCACTTGTACTTTGCTTGTGATCAGAGAAATCAATCTACCAGAACGAGAGAAGATGTTGGCTGAATTCTTCCAAAGGCTCTTACCAAGCAGACAATGTTGACTCACCCTTACAGAACCGAAAAGCCTGATTTATGTAATCTTATCCTGAAAATTATCCAGCTAACTACGTTAGCCAGGTACAAGGATTAGGGCCCTGGTCATCCATGGAGGGTTCTGAAGTTCTTGTTGGTCCACTGAAAGCCAGGGTTCCACTCCATTCACTCATTCTCAACATTGTAGCAGAGTGAAACACAAGTCTTATATTTACTGCAACGTTATTTCCCAAATATTTCTGTCGAGGAACTTTACAAAAACCACAAAGACTCTTCATTCTTTGGACTCAGAGAAGGATATAGGTGAGAGAGAACTCTTGTTTAACAGCTGATTTGAATGCACTGCAAAAAGTTTCCCATCATGTACTTTGTCTATAGTTTAGTGTGTTTTCCTTAAACAAGTTAAGTTGTCTCACTCTTTCTGACTGGAAAACATTGTATACACAGTATACATATCTTATATAGCGTTAATTCACAGTTAATTACAGACAGAGGTAACTTGATCAGCTGAACTGTATGTATTTGTTTCAGAGTGATGGTAATATGATTTTACTGAAAGGCTGTGTCCTACATCAGTTAGTAATGAGCTGAAACTCAAGTAAAAGTATAAATACTGCCATACCATTGAAAAGTTGACTGAAGTAAAAGCAAAAAAGTATTATCAACCAAATGGACTTGGTGTCAAAAATACAAGTAATTGTTGGGCCCTATGGCTTTTAAGTGTTTTTTGGGCTGCGCCATGGCAGCTCTTTCCCCCTGCTTACAGTCTGCAACCAAGCTAATTTGACCAAAATAAAAACAGATCTTGCTCTCAGGTTTCAGTCCACACTGCGGACAATGCTCTAATAAACCAAGCACCGTCAGCATCTTAATGTGCGAAGCAATTTGAAAGCATTGTTATTGGACCGCAGCAAAAGCATTATTCAAGAGAGGCTATGGTGGCTTTGATTTGCTCTGGCATTACACACTATAATATGTAATCTGCGTATCACTTTCCACATGGTCCATTGCATGTGGAGGCAGAAAAGCTGTTATTTTGGTGCTTGCTCTGGAACAGTAGCCATGGGCAGCTTGGGGGAATTGTTTCCACATAAAGTATAAGCGTTTATCACCACTCGGGTTCTCTGAGGGCAAACTGATTGTGATTCACCTGCTTTTCTGTGGTGGCATTAATTGCTTCCCTCGGTGTGATTTGTTTAATAGTTGACTCAGACAGACACCTGCTGAAGTGTGTAATGGCATCTAAAAATAAAGATTTTAAAAAAGAACATACACACACACACACAATGACATAGAACACAGTGCACAGACATAGATATGGAAAGACTTTCCAGGTGTGCAAATGTGTTATAAAGCAAATAAATACATATAAATATGTCTTTATAGAGCCTAAACTAACTAAACTTTTGAAAAATGTTTTTCATATCGCCACGCAAACTCTTCACTCATATCGCTCCACTTGTCGGACCAGCAGTGTAAAACCCAAAAGGTTTTCAATTCATCCAACACAAACAAGCCACAAACCTTTACATTTAAGAAGCTGATATTGAGCAGTTTTTGCATGACTTTGAACAATTAATCAATTATTTCCAATATTTTTTTAAATAATTTACCAAATTAATCATTTACATGCAAAACACAGTGCCCAGCAGGAGTTCACCTGTGGTGGTGGTGTGTGCATGGGAAGACTGAGAGGGGGGGTTGCATATGAGCTTATCTATCAGAGGCAGGCTCAGTGAGGGACGGCCGGTGTTCCCATCGCACCACAAGCTTTTAATGACATGCAAATCTGCAGGATGGTTTGGTGTGTCCCATCCACCTGTGTGTGACTGAGGTGTTTGGTTTTTTCTTTTTGGCGAAATTTAGATTTAGTTTTCTCGCGGTCAAATCGGTGAGTCACATCACATGCACTTTAAGATTCCCTGCCTCAATTCAGTTTATTTTGTATGGCCCAAAATCACAAATTACAAACTCTCCTCAGAGGGCTTTACAATCTGTACACATACGACATCCCTGACCTTTGACCTCACATCGGATCAGGAAAAACTCCCCAAAAATAACCTTTGACAGGGAAAAAAGTAAAGAAACCTTCAGGAGAGCAGCAGAGGAGGATCCCTCTCCCCGGATGGACAGATGAATAGATGTCATGTGACCAGATGAACAGAGTTACAAAGTTACATAAACACATTACATGAATATGACAATGTATGAATGGAACTCCAATCCATGAAACAGAAGGAGGTAGAGAGGAGGGGGGGCGGGGCATCAGCAGGGCCAACGCGGGAGGCCGGTTCACCAGGCAGGAGGCCCATCAGACTCAGCCAGGAATGGACCTGGCTGAGTCTGATGGGCCTCATTTTGAGCTCAATAAAATGTTTCTACTTTGAGGTAGAATCTGAAATGTGTGTTCTTTCTTTGAGGTGACTGCTTCTCTCTCTCTTGAAACCGTTTTCCAGACTAGAGGGTGCATTTGATCTTAAATATAACGTATTGGTTACATTGTTAATATTAAATGTCCATCTTAGTTGGGGTAGTCGCACCGATCTCCTTTGGCACCATGTTCCATCTCAAACTCAGTACGGCATTGCACATGGGCAGTAAGGCACGCAGCAAAGACACACACACATTTCCACACAAATATATATATTTACAAAAACATGAGGTCTAAAAACTACAAATTGCCTACAGATTAACTCAAACAGGAAGTAACTGTTTCTTTGACTTCCTGTTAATTCTTGGGAGAGAGCTGAAAAATGTTCGACTTGACCGCAGTTTGGCTCAATCCCCCAAAAAATAATAATCTAAGATTTGCTCGTTGTTAGCTGAATAAAAGTTCCATCATTTTTAATGCAAAGTAGAGAAAGGATGTGTTGAAGAGGCGGAGACCATTCAAGTTGTGCCTTTTCTCTGGAAGATACTAATTATATCGGTAATTATGTTTCATTTGGCTGGTTAAGAGCTCAGGGGCTTATTGATTGAAGTCATTATCACAACATTGATCACAGGAACAACCAGCGTAGCCCTCTGCTGGAACTATTGCTGTGACCACATATTAATAAAGTCGTTGCTGACTTAAATAAGTATTGAGCTCATCGTTTAATTAAAAGGGAAGGCTCTGAATAATTATGACACCAGAACTCTCCCTCTCTCTCTATATGCTCAAAAAGCAGACTATAGGCTAGGTGGAGTTTTATTATTTTTTACATCATTAATTTATTATAGTCTTTGTTCTTTCAAATATTACAACTTTATTCTAATTGAATGTCTATTCTTGTACATATATAGCGGGATAATTTTCTGGATGGGATTACACAAGTCAGGGTTTTCGGTTCCTCGAAGCAAGTTTGTCAAAATCACCATAGCAACACATCCAAAAATTTGAGCCTGCTCCAGCGCAGGCTCATTCAGTCTAGCTGGATAATCTGGCCACGCCCCCTGAAGAAAGTGGCCGGTCTCACATACTGTATGCAGAGCCTTGTGGTACAGTGTGGTACATTGTTGTACATTGAGGTACATTGTTGTACATTGTGGTACATTGTTGTACTCATGGATGTGTTCATTACGTTCCCTGGCCATGTCTGTGTAAATGCAATAAAAGTTCTATATGATCATCTCCACACACATTAATATACACATATATATGATCTACTTGCATGCCATTAAGTCGACTGCCAGCAGGCACATTTAAAGAATGAGGCTCTTAAAATGAGCCGATACATTTTCCCAACACTGATGCTGCGTTCACACCTGTAGATTCATGAAAGTCAAAGCACAGACGAATGGATGAGAAAAAAAGAGGATTTTCATCCACTTATCTAGACGTAGTCACCAAGCTTTGATGTTATGTATAAATATATATATATATATATATATATATATATATATATATATATATATATATATATATATGGGTGTAGCCGGTTGTACAATGTAAGTGATAGGAAAGTTATTACAGGACTTTGTAAATGAGAGAATTTATACAGGGGGGTCAGTCAATCAGGTGATTGGGTAGGACAGGTGTTATTTGTCTCACCGGCGATGATTGGTGAGCAGACAAGGTAGGGGCGGGGTTTAGGAGAGAAAGGAGGGAAGAGAACAGGTGTGAATGACGAGTTGCTGAGCCATTGCAGACTGTGGACGCTGCTGCAAGACGGAGGACGTCAGGCGGAGTGATTCGGAGGGCAACACCGGAACTACCGGAGCTGCACAGGCCTGCAACGTGTATGGGAGTGCGTGAGTGGATGTGAGTGTGTGGGCCCAATTAGGACATTTACAATTAGTGTGGGTTACTGTTAACGTGATGTTAAGGACTTGTTTTGAGAAGTCTGGTTTCTTAGTTTCTCTGTTTGTTTTGCCTTGGTTGTATAAGTGTTCCCCGAAAGGGTAGATATGATTTAATCAGTAATCCGATTGTTTTTATACAACAGCTGTTGTCTGTGGTCAGTTTCTTAACGTCTAATATGGTCAGTTAATCACTCCATTGTGGTCAATCATTTAATCAATCAATTATGTCCAGGACAGGTAAACCTTCGGGTAGCTACCTTACAGAAAAGAACCCAACCACCCCACCATTAGACCTAGAGAGTGGTGGGGCGCTACATGATATTAATGTTATGAACCCAAACACGAGGGCGTTTGATGTTCCGATGTTTGTGGGATTTCCACAACTAGTATAAATAAGAAATAGTGGTTATTTATTCCGTGGTGGATGGCGGAGTTATAACTGTTTCCATGGAGATAAGCCACGCCCCCTATCCAGCCCGAATGAATTGAATGATTAAACAACAAAGTCGGGCGAGTAAAATGACGTGAGTAAAGCGTTGTGAATATTCATGTGAACGCAGCATTACTCATTTAACTTGTCTGATATGTTGCCATGCTTCTTGTCTAGCCCTCACAGCGGTGGCGGTGTTAGATGTTCCATGATTATGGTCTGGAATTCCTCAAATACGTTCATGATCATCTCCTGCTCCTCAGCGGAGAAAAAAGAGACTCTTCCTTTGAGTTTATTTGACTTTGTCCTGTTAGAAAATCAAGTTTCAGTGTTCAACGCTTCAACCTTTTGAAGTAGCACGGGCACGCGCAACTATCCTGATTACTGAAGTCTGGTTCAACTATCCTGATTACTGAAGTCTGGTTCAACTATCCTGATTACTGAAGTCTGGTTCAACTATCCTGAGTACTGAAGTCTGGTTCAACTAACCTGAGTACTGAAGTCTGGTTCAACTTAAGGAGATGGTTTGAGCGCGGATCAGCCTTTGAGAAACCTGATTTCAATCATCGTGTTAATTTAAACTGGCTAATAGGACATTTGATCGACTTAGTTGAGCCACATATGAGAAATAGGGCCCTGGACATGAAATGTCCTGGTGGACCTTGTGTTTTTGTGTTTGTGAATGAAGGTATCTGCCTCGATACGCAACATTGTGCTGAAAAACAAAGGCTTCGTTCAGTCCAAGTAGTTTGACCTTGAAACTTTCACTGAACCCTCGTCATCACAATCTCACTTCAGCTATTCTTCACTTCAATGCCAAACAAATTAAATGAAAAAAGGAAGATTGCACCATCTTCTGGACAAGTGTCTTCAATTCATCTTGCAACAGTTACACAATATCATGGTATGTGTGTGTGTGTGTGTGTGTGTGTGTGTGTGTGTGTGTGTGTGTGTGTGTTTTACTCCTACTGGGGTTCAAAGGGGCACTGAGAGGCACTTTGGGCCCTCCATATGAAGTACTAATTGTTCTTTCACCTTCTAAAACGTTCATGACGTGTTTACTTCACATTGTGTGTACAATCTTCCTGTTTCTGGTTTCTTAACTTCCCTCTGGAGAAAGGAGGCCATGAGCGATGAAAACCTCCCACCGGCTGATAAACTCGTGACGACAGCAGCGTTAACGTTTACATCAAGCAGATTATTAGCATTGGGCTCAAATCTGAAATATACGCACTTTTGCTTTCCGTTTTTTCTCTCTTTACTCATGACACAATGAAAGATATGACAAAAAAGATGCTTCCAGTTCGTAAATTGATGCATCCATCGTTTCACTGGGTTGTTTTTCCTCAGTAGATTAAAAAGAAAAATGTATTTGATGAACCATTGTGGTTGCTGATGCACTAAAATGAACTAAATTGGTTTCATTTCTATATTTAGAATATAAATAATATAAGTAAAACAATCTGTGTATGCCCAAACAGTGTAACACCTACCACCACTCCGATTGGACCCAGGAGAGGTTCAGATCCCTTTACAGGCTGATATACTCCACACTTGTGCAACCAGTTGCCACCATGTTGTTGACTCACCCTTACAGAACCGAAAAGCCTGATTTATGTAATCTTATCCTGAAAATTATCCAGCTAACTACGTTAGCCAGGTACAAGGATTAGGGCCCTGGTCATCCATGGAGGGTTCTGAAGTTCTTGTTGGTCCACTGAAAGCCAGGGTTCCACTCCATTCACTCATTCTCAACATTGTAGCAGAGTGAAACACAAGTCTTATATTTACTGCAACGTTATTTCCCAAATATTTCTGTCGAGGAACTTTACAAAAACCACAAAGACTCTTCATTCTTTGGACTCAGAGAAGGATATAGGTGAGAGAGAACTCTTGTTTAACAGCTGATTTGAATGCACTGCAAAAAGTTTCCCATCATGTACTTTGTCTATAGTTTAGTGTGTTTTCCTTAAACAAGTTAAGTTGTCTCACTCTTTCTGACTGGAAAACATTGTATACACAGTATACATATCTTATATAGCGTTAATTCACAGTTAATTACAGACAGAGGTAACTTGATCAGCTGAACTGTATGTATTTGTTTCAGAGTGATGGTAATATGATTTTACTGAAAGGCTGTGTCCTACATCAGTTAGTAATGAGCTGAAACTCAAGTAAAAGTATAAATACTGCCATACCATTGAAAAGTTGACTGAAGTAAAAGCAAAAAAGTATTATCAACCAAATGGACTTGGTGTCAAAAATACAAGTAATTGTTGGGCCCTATGGCTTTTAAGTGTTTTTTGGGCTGCGCCATGGCAGCTCTTTCCCCCTGCTTACAGTCTGCAACCAAGCTAATTTGACCAAAATAAAAACAGATCTTGCTCTCAGGTTTCAGTCCACACTGCGGACAATGCTCTAATAAACCAAGCACCGTCAGCATCTTAATGTGCGAAGCAATTTGAAAGCATTGTTATTGGACCGCAGCAAAAGCATTATTCAAGAGAGGCTATGGTGGCTTTGATTTGCTCTGGCATTACACACTATAATATGTAATCTGCGTATCACTTTCCACATGGTCCATTGCATGTGGAGGCAGAAAAGCTGTTATTTTGGTGCTTGCTCTGGAACAGTAGCCATGGGCAGCTTGGGGGAATTGTTTCCACATAAAGTATAAGCGTTTATCACCACTCTGGTTCTCTGAGGGCAAACTGATTGTGATTCACCTGCTTTTCTGTGGTGGCATTAATTGCTTCCCTCGGTGTGATTTGTTTAATAGTTGACTCAGACAGACACCTGCTGAAGTGTGTAATGGCATCTAAAAATAAAGATTTTAAAAAAGAACATACACACACA
This sequence comes from Cyclopterus lumpus, assembly GCF_009769545.1. Classification (NCBI taxonomy): domain Eukaryota; kingdom Metazoa; phylum Chordata; class Actinopteri; order Perciformes; family Cyclopteridae; genus Cyclopterus; species Cyclopterus lumpus. Next base: position 21,601,972 of record NC_046989.1, read on the forward strand.
CACACAATGACATAGAACACAGTGCACAGACATAGATATGGAAAGACTTTCCAGGTGTGCAAATGTGTTATAAAGCAAATAAATACATATAAATATGTCTTTATAGAGCCTAAACTAACTAAACTTTTGAAAAATGTTTTTCATATCGCCACGCAAACTCTTCACTCATATCGCTCCACTTGTCGGACCAGCAGTGTAAAACCCAAAAGGTTTTCAATTCATCCAACACAAACAAGCCACAAACCTTTACATTTAAGAAGCTGATATTGAGCAGTTTTTGCATGACTTTGAACAATTAATCAATTATTTCCAATATTTTTTTAAATAATTTACCAAATTAATCATTTACATGCAAAACACAGTGCCCAGCAGGAGTTCACCTGTGGTGGTGGTGTGTGCATGGGAAGACTGAGAGGGGGGGTTGCATATGAGCTTATCTATCAGAGGCAGGCTCAGTGAGGGACGGCCGGTGTTCCCATCGCACCACAAGCTTTTAATGACATGCAAATCTGCAGGATGGTTTGGTGTGTCCCATCCACCTGTGTGTGACTGAGGTGTTTGGTTTTTTCTTTTTGGCGAAATTTAGATTTAGTTTTCTCGCGGTCAAATCGGTGAGTCACATCACATGCACTTTAAGATTCCCTGCCTCAATTCAGTTTATTTTGTATGGCCCAAAATCACAAATTACAAACTCTCCTCAGAGGGCTTTACAATCTGTACACATACGACATCCCTGACCTTTGACCTCACATCGGATCAGGAAAAACTCCCCAAAAATAACCTTTGACAGGGAAAAAAGTAAAGAAACCTTCAGGAGAGCAGCAGAGGAGGATCCCTCTCCCCGGATGGACAGATGAATAGATGTCATGTGACCAGATGAACAGAGTTACAAAGTTACATAAACACATTACATGAATATGACAATGTATGAATGGAACTCCAATCCATGAAACAGAAGGAGGTAGAGAGGAGGGGGGGCGGGGCATCAGCAGGGCCAACGCGGGAGGCCGGTTCACCAGGCAGGAGGCCCATCAGACTCAGCCAGGAATGGACCTGGCTGAGTCTGATGGGCCTCATTTTGAGCTCAATAAAATGTTTCTACTTTGAGGTAGAATCTGAAATGTGTGTTCTTTCTTTGAGGTGACTGCTTCTCTCTCTCTTGAAACCGTTTTCCAGACTAGAGGGTGCATTTGATCTTAAATATAACGTATTGGTTACATTGTTAATATTAAATGTCCATCTTAGTTGGGGTAGTCGCACCGATCTCCTTTGGCACCATGTTCCATCTCAAACTCAGTACGGCATTGCACATGGGCAGTAAGGCACGCAGCAAAGACACACACACATTTCCACACAAATATATATATTTACAAAAACATGAGGTCTAAAAACTACAAATTGCCTACAGATTAACTCAAACAGGAAGTAACTGTTTCTTTGACTTCCTGTTAATTCTTGGGAGAGAGCTGAAAAATGTTCGACTTGACCGCAGTTTGGCTCAATCCCCCAAAAAATAATAATCTAAGATTTGCTCGTTGTTAGCTGAATAAAAGTTCCATCATTTTTAATGCAAAGTAGAGAAAGGATGTGTTGAAGAGGCGGAGACCATTCAAGTTGTGCCTTTTCTCTGGAAGATACTAATTATATCGGTAATTATGTTTCATTTGGCTGGTTAAGAGCTCAGGGGCTTATTGATTGAAGTCATTATCACAACATTGATCACAGGAACAACCAGCGTAGCCCTCTGCTGGAACTATTGCTGTGACCACATATTAATAAAGTCGTTGCTGACTTAAATAAGTATTGAGCTCATCGTTTAATTAAAAGGGAAGGCTCTGAATAATTATGACACCAGAACTCTCCCTCTCTCTCTATATGCTCAAAAAGCAGACTATAGGCTAGGTGGAGTTTTATTATTTTTTACATCATTAATTTATTATAGTCTTTGTTCTTTCAAATATTACAACTTTATTCTAATTGAATGTCTATTCTTGTACATATATAGCGGGATAATTTTCTGGATGGGATTACACAAGTCAGGGTTTTCGGTTCCTCGAAGCAAGTTTGTCAAAATCACCATAGCAACACATCCAAAAATTTGAGCCTGCTCCAGCGCAGGCTCATTCAGTCTAGCTGGATAATCTGGCCACGCCCCCTGAAGAAAGTGGCCGGTCTCACATACTGTATGCAGAGCCTTGTGGTACAGTGTGGTACATTGTTGTACATTGAGGTACATTGTTGTACATTGTGGTACATTGTTGTACTCATGGATGTGTTCATTACGTTCCCTGGCCATGTCTGTGTAAATGCAATAAAAGTTCTATATGATCATCTCCACACACATTAATATACACATATATATGATCTACTTGCATGCCATTAAGTCGACTGCCAGCAGGCACATTTAAAGAATGAGGCTCTTAAAATGAGCCGATACATTTTCCCAACACTGATGCTGCGTTCACACCTGTAGATTCATGAAAGTCAAAGCACAGACGAATGGATGAGAAAAAAAGAGGATTTTCATCCACTTATCTAGACGTAGTCACCAAGCTTTGATGTTATGTATAAATATATATATATATATATATATATATATATATATATATATATATATATATATATATATATATATATGGGTGTAGCCGGTTGTACAATGTAAGTGATAGGAAAGTTATTACAGGACTTTGTAAATGAGAGAATTTATACAGGGGGGTCAGTCAATCAGGTGATTGGGTAGGACAGGTGTTATTTGTCTCACCGGCGATGATTGGTGAGCAGACAAGGTAGGGGCGGGGTTTAGGAGAGAAAGGAGGGAAGAGAACAGGTGTGAATGACGAGTTGCTGAGCCATTGCAGACTGTGGACGCTGCTGCAAGACGGAGGACGTCAGGCGGAGTGATTCGGAGGGCAACACCGGAACTACCGGAGCTGCACAGGCCTGCAACGTGTATGGGAGTGCGTGAGTGGATGTGAGTGTGTGGGCCCAATTAGGACATTTACAATTAGTGTGGGTTACTGTTAACGTGATGTTAAGGACTTGTTTTGAGAAGTCTGGTTTCTTAGTTTCTCTGTTTGTTTTGCCTTGGTTGTATAAGTGTTCCCCGAAAGGGTAGATATGATTTAATCAGTAATCCGATTGTTTTTATACAACAGCTGTTGTCTGTGGTCAGTTTCTTAACGTCTAATATGGTCAGTTAATCACTCCATTGTGGTCAATCATTTAATCAATCAATTATGTCCAGGACAGGTAAACCTTCGGGTAGCTACCTTACAGAAAAGAACCCAACCACCCCACCATTAGACCTAGAGAGTGGTGGGGCGCTACATGATATTAATGTTATGAACCCAAACACGAGGGCGTTTGATGTTCCGATGTTTGTGGGATTTCCACAACTAGTATAAATAAGAAATAGTGGTTATTTATTCCGTGGTGGATGGCGGAGTTATAACTGTTTCCATGGAGATAAGCCACGCCCCCTATCCAGCCCGAATGAATTGAATGATTAAACAACAAAGTCGGGCGAGTAAAATGACGTGAGTAAAGCGTTGTGAATATTCATGTGAACGCAGCATTACTCATTTAACTTGTCTGATATGTTGCCATGCTTCTTGTCTAGCCCTCACAGCGGTGGCGGTGTTAGATGTTCCATGATTATGGTCTGGAATTCCTCAAATACGTTCATGATCATCTCCTGCTCCTCAGCGGAGAAAAAAGAGACTCTTCCTTTGAGTTTATTTGACTTTGTCCTGTTAGAAAATCAAGTTTCAGTGTTCAACGCTTCAACCTTTTGAAGTAGGACGGGCACGCGCAACTATCCTGATTACTGAAGTCTGGTTCAACTATCCTGATTACTGAAGTCTGGTTCAACTATCCTGATTACTGAAGTCTGGTTCAACTATCCTGAGTACTGAAGTCTGGTTCAACTAACCTGAGTACTGAAGTCTGGTTCAACTTAAGGAGATGGTTTGAGCGCGGATCAGCCTTTGAGAAACCTGATTTCAATCATCGTGTTAATTTAAACTGGCTAATAGGACATTTGATCGACTTAGTTGAGCCACATATGAGAAATAGGGCCCTGGACATGAAATGTCCTGGTGGACCTTGTGTTTTTGTGTTTGTGAATGAAGGTATCTGCCTCGATACGCAACATTGTGCTGAAAAACAAAGGCTTCGTTCAGTCCAAGTAGTTTGACCTTGAAACTTTCACTGAACCCTCGTCATCACAATCTCACTTCAGCTATTCTTCACTTCAATGCCAAACAAATTAAATGAAAAAAGGAAGATTGCACCATCTTCTGGACAAGTGTCTTCAATTCATCTTGCAACAGTTACACAATATCATGGTATGTGTGTGTGTGTGTGTGTGTGTGTGTGTGTGTGTGTGTGTGTTTTACTCCTACTGGGGTTCAAAGGGGCACTGAGAGGCACTTTGGGCCCTCCATATGAAGTACTAATTGTTCTTTCACCTTCTAAAACGTTCATGACGTGTTTACTTCACATTGTGTGTACAATCTTCCTGTTTCTGGTTTCTTAACTTCCCTCTGGAGAAAGGAGGCCATGAGCGATGAAAACCTCCCACCGGCTGATAAACTCGTGACGACAGCAGCGTTAACGTTTACATCAAGCAGATTATTAGCATTGGGCTCAAATCTGAAATATACGCACTTTTGCTTTCCGTTTTTTCTCTCTTTACTCATGACACAATGAAAGATATGACAAAAAAGATGCTTCCAGTTCGTAAATTGATGCATCCATCGTTTCACTGGGTTGTTTTTCCTCAGTAGATTAAAAAGAAAAATGTATTTGATGAACCATTGTGGTTGCTGATGCACTAAAATGAACTAAATTGGTTTCATTTCTATATTTAGAATATAAATAATATAAGTAAAACAATCTGTGTATGCCCAAACAGTGTAACACCTACCACCACTCCGATTGGACCCAGGAGAGGTTCAGATCCCTTTACAGGCTGATATACTCCACACTTGTGCAACCAGTTGCCACCATGTTGTTGAGTATTGACCCACACTGTAACCAAAGAGCTTCCAGGTGTACCTTCTGTAAGTGCATGTCAGACAGATGCTGCTGCGGACCAACAGTCAGTAAAGCTCTCCCTCGGATGAATAACCATCTGTAAAACGGTGCAGAAAACGCTTGATTCAAAATAAAAAATCATTGCCTTTGCCGATTTCTGGTACGGCTGCTTTCACAAAAGAGCTGTAAGAAGGCAAACTGTGACACACAAAGCTTGTCAGTGCTAAACATGAGTCCCCGAGGCCGCTGATGCTCACGCTCCACTGCTCACAAGCACCTTTGCGGGCACAACTCTGACAAGTTATTTTAGAATGAGCGTTCCTCCATCCTCCCTCTTGAGCTGAGCAAACTTTCAGTACTGATGGAATTGTGAGGGGCAGACCGCTTCAATGGAACAGCTAGTCTAAAATGGGGGTGCCAGTACACCTGTGGGAATACCGCAGAAGCTACGTGTGTGTTTTTATTTAAAAAGAAGTATATTCCATTCCATTATCCAAACTGCTTATCCTTTTTCGGCACGCGGGTCGCTGGAGCCGATCCCAGCTGACATTGGGCGAAGGCGGTTTTCACCCTGGAGAGGTTGCCAGTCCATCACAGGGCACATATGAAAACAGACAACCACTCACGCACATATTCACACTTACGGACAATTTAGAGTCCAATTAACCTGAGCTGCATGTCTTTGGACTGTGGGAGGAAGCCGGAGAACGCGGAGGGAACCACGGGGAGAACATGCAGACTTCAAAGACCACCCAGACCGGGCTCCGAACCCGGGCCCCTCTTGCTGTGAGGCAACAGATCTAGCCACTACACCACCGTGCAGCCCTGAAGAAGTATCTGTCATTCCTTGAGTAATACTCCAACAAATGCATTAAAGAAGAACAAAATAACCTTTGCACAATTGCATTTGCTCAGTGTGACCACAAAGCCAGTTTCAAAATAATGGATTAGAAATCAAGAAAAAGGATTTGTGGAAAGCAAAAAAAAGGGGCGAGCAAAATGTCGTCAGTTTCTCACTAAATTGTTGATGCAACTCATCAGAAACAGACCCTGATCAGTGCAACCAAAACGCCGTTTTACATGTTATTGCACGATGGATGCAAACCAATTTTCTCAAACTAAACTGTGATAAATCTGATATGATCATCATCGGTCCCAAATCTCTCAGCTAAACCAGTCACAACTTCTGCCTCACCATTGACCCCTCCTCTCTGTCTCCCTCCCCTCACATCCACAACCTCGGAGTCATGTTTGACAGCAACCTCTCATTTGAACATCACGTCAAACAAATCACCAGAACCTCCTTCTTCCACCTAAAAAACATCTCAGCCCGTCTCCGCCCATCACATCCTCATCTGCTGCTGAAACTTTAATCCACGCCTTCATCACCTCCAGAATTGACTATTGCAATAATATTCTTTATGGCACATCTTCCAAAATCCTAAACAAACTCCAATACATCCAGAACTCTGCTTCTCGCCTGCTCACCCACTCCCAGACCCCTGTTCTCCAGAACCTTCACTGGCTCCCCGTCCCACAACGGATCCACTACAAAGTCCTTCTCCTCACTCTCAAAGCCCTCCAGAATCAGGCCCCCTCCTACCTCAGACCTGCTCCACCACCACACTCCATCAGGCCCCCTCCTACCTCAGACCTGCTCCACCACCACACTCCATCAGGCCCCCTCCTACCTCACCGACCTGCTCCACCACCACACTCCATCAGGCCCCCTCCTACCTCAGACCTGCACCACCACCACACTCCATCAGGCCCCCTCCTACCTCACCGACCTGCTCCACCACCACACTCCATCAGGCCCCCTCCTACCTCAGACCTGCTCCACCACCACACTCCATCAGGCCCCCTCCTACCTCAGACCTGCTCCACCACCACACTCCATCAGGCCCCCTCCTACCTCAGACCTGCTCCACCACCACACTCCACCAGGCCCCCTCCTACCTCTCAGACCTGCTCCACCACCACACTCCATCAGGCCCCCTACTACCTCACAGACCTGCTCCACCACCACACTCCATCAGGCCCCCTCCTACCTCACAGACCTGCTCCACCACCACACTCCATCAGGCCCCCTCCTACCTCAGACCTGCTCCACCACCACACTCCATCAGGCCCCCTCCTACCTCAGACCTGCTCCACCACCACACTCCATCAGGCCCCCTCCTACCTCAGACCTGCTCCACCACCACACTCCATCAGGCCCCCTCCTACCTCATAGACCTGCTCCACCACCACACTCCTTCAGGCCCCCTCCTACCTCACAGACCTGCTCCACCACCACACTCCTTCAGGCCCCCTCCTACCTCACAGACCTGCTCCACCACCACACTCCTTCAGGCCCCCTCCTACCTCAGACCTGCTCCACCACCACACTCCATCAGGCCCCCTCCTACCTCAGACCTGCTCCACCACCACACTCCATCAGGCCCCCTTCTACCTCACAGACCTGCTCCACCACCACACTCCTTCAGGCCCCCTCCTACCTCTCAGACTTGCTCCTCCACCACACTCCATTAGGCCCCCTCCTACCTCACAGACCTGCTCCACCACCACACTCCATCAGGCCCCCTCCTACCTCACAGACCTCCACCACCACCACACTCCATCAGGCCCCCTCCTACCTCAGACCTGCTCCACCACCACACTCCATCAGGCCCCCTCCTACCTCACAGACCTGCTCCACCACCACACTCCATCAGGCCCCCTACTACCTCACAGACCTGCTCCACCACCACACTCCATCAGGCCCCCTCCTACCTCAGACCTGCTCCACCACCACACTCCATCAGGCCCCCTCCTACCTCACAGACCTGCTCCACCACCACACTCCATCAGGCCCCCTACTACCTCACAGACCTGCTCCACCACCACACTCCATCAGGCCCCCTCCTACCTCATAGACCTGCTCCACCACCACACTCCATCAGGCCCCCTCCTACCTCACAGACCTGCTCCACCACCACACTCCATCAGGCCCCCTCCTACCTCATAGACCTGCTCCACCACCACACTCCATCAGGCCCCCTCCTACCTAGGTAACACAGGACACTTATGGATGGAAAAGTGTAAGCAGCGAGCAAGAGACGTACTGCTCTGGCCCGGAATGTGCAAACAGATCGAGGCACTAGTAGGATCATGCAGCATCTGCCTTGAGCGACGCAGCTCCAATGCAAAGGAACCGATGCTCTCACATCCTATCCCGGAACGACCTTGGCAAACAGTAGCCACAGATTTGTTCACCTGGCACAGTACTGACTATATAGTTGTCGTAGACTATTATAGCAGGTATTTTGAGGTAGAAAAAATCACCAGCCTCACGTCCACAACTGTCATCCAAAAGCTGAAATCCATGTTCGCCAGATTTGGAATACCCCAGACAGTAATCAGTGACAATGGACCGTGTTACAGTTCACAAGAGTTCAGAGGTTTTGCTCACGCATGGGACTTTGAGCACACCACGAGCAGTCTCCTGTACCCACAGAGTAACGGGTACAGACTGTTCAGACTGCCAAAGCACTCATGGACAAAGCACATGCACAGCGGCTAGACCCGTATCTCAGTTTACTGGAATACAGAAACACACCAGTTGATGGACTGAAGTCGCCAGCGCAGCTGCTAATGAGCAGCCGTTTGCGCTCAATTCTACCAAGCACGGAGAAACAGCTGCAACCTGAACTGGTCTGTCCAAGTGCAGTTCGTAGCAGAAGGCAAACGTGCCAACAGAGACAAAAACAATACTACGACAGGAACGCTAGGACACTACCAGAAGGAGCTATGGTCCATTTCCAGCTTCCCACAGGAACATGGAAACCTGCAACAGTCGTTGAGCCAGCAGGTACCCAGAGGTCCTACAGCATTCACACTGATGGAGGTCACATGCTCAGGCGTAACTGGCGTCACCTCTTGCAGATGTGTGAAAGTGGCGCAGACCAGGTTCCTCCACCAAACAACCACCAGATGGAGCCTGAGGACGCTGAGTCTCAAACAGTTCAGCAGGACCCTGTAGGTCATACAGGTTCTAAAAAACCACCAGACTATGCTACCACCAGATCAGGCCGCATAGTGAAGCCTAGAGACATATTGGAGTTGTGACTCAACAGAAGAATATGTTCATAAAAAATGTTACGTTTGAAATAGTTGAAATGCTGTGTAGCAACAAACTGTCAACTGGTAATGTTTTTCATTTTTCCTTCAGTATAATAGTGTTCATGCAGATTTGGCATACATAACTGCCCTATACAGTTTTTCTGAAATGTTTATATTTATAATCGTTACTATTCCATTTGGCAGCTATATCCATGTTTGTTAGTTTTTTCCAAAAGAAGGGGGATGTAGTATATTGACTACTTCCTGTTTGTAATAGTGTGGTTGTGATGACGTCACCAAGGTGCGCACAGACTCGTAGGTAAGAGAACAATAAAGATGAAGAGTCAATCTGGTATCAAGTGTTTTACTTAGACAACTCACTGTCCCACATACAATACTACAACAAGGATATGATGAACTCAAAGGGGGGTATTTATTTACTAAGTTCCTCGGGTGTCTTCTGTGGCACTTGCAATGTAGAAAAGCGTCAGACGGTGGCGCCAGCATCACGGTTTAAACATACTGCATGCCTTCATAAAGCAAAGATTCATTGAATTCATCAATGCATCTGTATTTTATTTGACTTAGTTCCCCCTCAAATGATAACGGTCTGTCTCATGGGAGTGTCCTTTTGAGGCATGTGAAGGGTAATAATAATGCATCAATTGGCCAATCTAATCATTTATGTACGTTGCAAAATCACTGGTATTGATGTCACATGAATAAATAGAAAGAGAGGGTTGACTTCCTAACAGATTGCATCAATCACTCCACCAAAAACATAAAAATAAAAATACAGCACGCATCAGCTCCACGCGCACGAGCGCACCGGGGTTGCTGCTGCTCTTTTAAATCCACCTGTTCACGCGCTCCCGGTGCTCGCTGATAGGGAGAGAGAACTCGGGGGGAGCTCTCCTCATCACCGCCGCGCAGACACATGCAGCCCTCCTCCTCCTGCCGAGCTGCTGCTGCTGCTGCTGCTGCTGAATGGATTACCTGCACGCCTCCTCACATAAAGAACCTCCATCTCGGAGAACAGCGCGAGCCTTGTTGTGGTTTCTGAATGATTACGCACTGATTTGAGACCAGCTCGGACTCCGGAGTCACATCGGAACCAGCGCCGCCGCCGCTGCTGCTGGCGTGGACGCGATCCATCTGGAGAGGAGGGTTTTTCTTTTCTTTCTTTTTTCCTGCAACAATTTGTTGCAAACGTTGCAAAAGGGGGTCGAAGTCATGGCACCGTGAGAACTTTCTTCTCGTCTCTCCCTCTCTCCCTTCCTCCTCCTTTTTGTTGCTCTCCTCTCTTTTTGTTCTTGTCATAGTTGTAGATGTTTGTCAGCGGGATCGTGCTTCCTTTGGACACTACCCCCCTTCAATTATGTTCACTTTTGCTGCCTTCTGCTACATGCTCTCTCTGGTCCTCTGCGTGTCCCTGATCTTCTTCGCAATATGGCACGTAAGTACCTCCGAGTGTTTTTATGTGTGTTTAATAACCTGCGGATGGATCCGATCATTGCTGCTTATTGCACACGCAGGTGTGACGTGTGCGTAACGGTGCCAGGAAAGCCCCACAGCCCCTTTTCCTCTTCGTGTGTGTGTGTGTGTGTGTGTGTGTTTTGGAGTTTTCACACTGGCAGGATTATAGTTTGGCAGATGTTTCCCTCAATGACACGACAGGTGCACACCTGTATCTTCTGCTCGTGCATGCATTCATCGTCTCCACCACTTTCCTCTTATTTGGCTGTGCTTTGCTGACCCAATTCGCAACATGCAGAAAGGCTTGCAACCCTGCACGGCATCCTAGATAAATTAAACGGCCTTCCATCCACATCAATTAGGGGAAATATTGTAGTGAAACGTCTTCCTCCCCCCACCCCCCTCTCCTCGCATCCCCCTGCTCTGCTCCCTCTGCCTTTAATCCACCCACAGCTCAGCGATATACACCAGCACTCAATGTGACCAACTGCGTTATTATATTTGAATAATCTAATTATTTGCTTCCTGAGCCACATCTCCATCATGCAGAGGGGGGCCTTATGTAAAGACAGATTTGGGTCAGTTCTTCCAGCCTATTGTCCCGAATCTGCCTTTCTGCATGGAAACAGCAACGAACCTGATGCACTTGGGATGACTGATCCTCCGGCAATTGCGACCAATAGTCAGGTCAACCCGTCCGTCAGACAGTGGACCCATGTGTCCGCGGAAATAAATAGAATAAAGGCATCACTGCCTTGGTCTCTTTATTTATTTCTGTGTGCAGACACCCGTGATAGTACAGTCAAAACTGTAGTGGGCATCCGGAAAAAAAAGAAGAGCAAAAAAGACCAAATGAAAGCACCTTTATGATGCTAGGTGCTACTAAGCTGATGCGAGAAGACGCTATCGTCAGAAACCACGGCGGCTCGTTCACTTCAGGCTGTGATGTAAATTCAGCTCCTGGTTGGAAGGATCACAACGAAAACACGCTATTTATGTTGCTTCAGCAATAATTCACACTTAATTTTTGCATTCTGCGTAAGACAGCAGAAACGGCAGCGATGCCTCCTCCGCTGATTCCCGGTTCGGGGCGCGGTGCAAAAAGCCGGAAGAACAAAATCAGGTTGACGGCTGAGGTGGGAATGTGTGGAGCAGTGGGTTGACCACTCAGAGCTACCGTACATGCAAACTTCCTCATGCATAATGACATCGGATGAGCGCTGGGAGACAAAGCGCTCCACGAGTAACAAAGTATAATATATAGACATATTACAGAAATGTGGAACTTGAAGGTGGATCGCGGCAGGTGATTCAAGAAGTGCTTGGAATCGGACACGGCCCCAGAACCACGGCCCCAGAACAAAGGACGTAGCAGAGATTAGACGGCAGTGATTGTGCAGCTAAAGTATAGCTTGTTGCTAATGTCGATCCTCCATGAGCCCCGATTGGGACGAAACGACTGCACCTGTTATGTTAGCTGTTTGGTTTGAATTCGCGTTGCAAAATCTTGCAACAAATAACACGCATCGGAGTGTGTGACGTTTCTCAGCTTGATAAACTGTTTCTGTTTGTTATGCCGTCGCAGTGGTGACACCAAAAGGCTGGAGCCATCATGTTTTTGGTTCGTCGATCCCTCCTTACATTTTGTGAAAGCGATATACATCAAAAAAACCTTGAGGAAATCTCTTCAAATTTGGCACAAACATCCACCTGGGCTCACGGATGAACGGATTTGAATTTGAAAGTCGTTGTTGTGAACTCACAAAACTCCTTTTTGTATATAACTGAAGAATGAATTAACTAATTATGACAATTTCACACAAATGTCTTATGAATTAAATCGATGGAGTGAAGACATTTTGGACAGATAATGGATGTAAACTGCAACTCCACTGGTCGGCGGAGGCAAAGAACTAACAAAGCGTTCATTTTAGTTTCTCGAATTTTAAGAACTCGTCTTGTTTCAAAGAGCTGCTGCCACAGTGGCCACTCCACCACAAAGGTTACATTGCTGCTAAAAAGAACAGGCGTGCTGAGCCACAGGGTAAAACAAATCAAGCCATAATTAAAGTGAGTAAGTGTAAATTAACATAAAAAGAATGAGGCTACGAAACAGCCACGCCACAGGGAATAGGACAATGGGAGAAAATGAGTAACAGACTTCTCTGACTCAAACATATTACCGGACAGCAGGTACCAAGTCAGGGAATGAGAAATGACTGCACAGAGATGGACTTCTGTTACTAATTGGACATAAATCATCAAACCATATGCTGCCAAGTTAATTAGCTCCTTATCTACTCCTCCACTATTTTAAGGAGCTGATACATTTCTTGTTTAACTTGTTTTGAAGGACGTAACTGATTCGTCATCCGTTCCATTTGTTTGTGAGGCCATTCAGGCCACATTTACACATAGCCGGGTACAGAAACGAATATTTCTGCCCCTCTGTTTTCAAAAATAACGTTGTACACACAAGGTCGTTTTCAAAAAAGTTTCTGTTTATATCAACCCGCATAAATACGCCCCCGGGCGCCATCATAACTATGCCAAACCTGTAGTCGGCAGGATAAAGACATGCAAACCAATCAGAATTCTCAAAACCAACAACCACTACGAAAAACACGATCAACTTCCTTTTCGTTGGCAGGCAATGTACCTACGTCTTGGGAGTATAGAAAGCTGAAGGACTGCTGACTGCAGTTCTTCGCCTCTGCTCCTCGATGTAAAAAAACAGTTGTGTTTGTAAATACAAACAGGCCAAAAGGGTTTGCTAACGCACAAATGAGCACTACCTTGACACCATCCATGATCAGTAGCCTAAGTAAACTAACTGTAAACATAGGACGCTCACATGACGCATACTGTGACGTTTGACAACCTAAACCTCCGTTTGACCTAGTTCACACGCAAACACAAAAACAGAGTTTTCAGAAATGTCCACTTTGGCCGGAGTTTTTAGAAATGATCGTTTTTCCGTGATAAAACCTCAGTTTTTGTGTAAATGAAAGGCCAATACGCATGAAAATATATGCATTTTCCCATCGTGTAAACGGGGTCTCAGTTCAGGCCCTTGTGAGGAAAAAATGGGAGGAAGTGTTTCTTTGGAATATTAATTATCGGAATTCTCTGACCATTTCTGGAATGGAGGTGTGAAGTAAGAACAGGTCGGGCAATGAGAAATGAGGGCCGAATATTTGATTATGGATATTTCGGGCGGACAGAGTTGTGCCTATCATTATTTGAACAAACTCGGTTCCATTATATTTGGAGAGAAGCCATTCGTTGGATCATTCTGACGTGCACTTGCAGAGTCTACATCCACATGGTTCTTTTTCTCAAGCTATTGGGATATTATTCTCATATTACAGATTTCTTAAAACATTATGACACGGATGTGTGGGTTATATTTTAAATGTGCAAAAGGTTTTTGAAGAGCAGACATCTTGCTTAAACACAAATTAGCTATTTAAGTCCATAGGTTTACAAATTAATTCAGATGCTAATGTAACACGTGACATGGAGACGTGACATGGTGGTGACGTGACATGGTGGCGTGACACGGAGATGTGACAAGGTGACGTGACAAGGTGACGTGACACGGTGACGAGGTGACGTGACTCCGGGGAGGAAGCAGAGTTAATAAGGTGCAAGGAGAGATGTAAATTCATCCATAAGGAGAGAGAGAAGAGGAGATAGGTGCTCAGTGTATCCTAAAACATCCCCCAGCAGGCTATAAGCCTATAGCAGCATATCAAGGGGCTCGACCAGGGCAAACCTGATTCAGCCCTAACTATAAGCACTATTAAAGAGGAAAGTCTTAAGTCTGTTCTTAAATGAGGTGACTGTGTCTGCCTCCCGGACTGAAAGTGGAAGCTGGTTCCATAAAAGAGGAGCTTGATAACTGAAGGCTCTGGCTCCCATCCTACTTTTTAGGACTCTAGGAACCACAAGTAGCCCCACATTTAGTGAGCAGCTCTCTAGTGGGGCAATATGGTACTACAAGCTCCTTAAGATATGATGGTGCATCACCAATCAAGGCTTTGTAGGTGAGGAGAAGAATTTTAAATGTGATTCTTGATTTTACTGGGAGCCAGTGCAGAGCAGCTAATACAGGAGTCAAGTGATCTCTTTTCTTAGTTTTTGTGAGTACACAAATTGCAGCATTTTGGATCAACTGGAGGGACTTAAGAGACTTATTAGAGCAGCCTGATAATAAGGAGTTGCAGTAATCTAGTCTGTGCCTGATTTTTGAAATGTTACGTAGATGAAAAAATGCAATCCTTGAGATTTGCTTAACTTGGAGTTAAAGGACAAGTCTCAGTCAAAGATAACTAGAGATTCTTTACAGTGGTGTTGGATGCCAGGGCAATGCCATCTTGAGAAACCACATCACCAGATAATTGATCTGAGGTGTTCAGGGCCAGTAAAATAATCCATAGATATAATTGAGTATCACGTCACCTTTGCATTGCATAGCAATGCAGATGACATGGTGGTGACGTGACAAGGTGTTGACGTGACATGGTGACGTGACAAGGTGTTGACGTGACATGGTGTTGACGTGACAAGGTGTTGACGTGACATGGTGACGTGACAAGGTGTTGACGTGACATGGTGACGTGACATGGTGTTGACGTGACAAGGTGTTGACGTGACAAGGTGTTGACGGGACAAGATGACGTGACAAGGTGTTGACGGGACAAGATGACGTGACAAGGTGTTGACGTGACAAGGTGTTGAGGGGACAAGATGACGTGACATGGTGGTGACGGGACATGGTGGTGACGTGACAAGGTGTTGACGTGACAAGGTGTTGACGGGACAAGGTGTTGACGTGACAAGGTGTTGACTGGACATGGTGTTGACGTGACATGGTGTTGACGGGACAAGGTGTTGACGGGACAAGGTGTTGACGGGACAAGGTGTTGACGGGACAAGATGACGTGACAAGGTGTTGACGGGACAAGATGACGTGACAAGGTGTTGACGTGACAAGATGACGTGACATGGTGGTCACGGGACAAGGTGTTGACGGACAAGATGATGTGACATGGTGGTGACGGGACAAGGTGTTGACGGGACAAGATGACGTGATAAGGTGTTGACGGGACAAGATGACGTGACATGGTGGTGACGGGACAAGGTGTTGACGGGACAGGATGACGGGACAAGATGACGTGACAAGGTGTTGACGGGACAAGACGACGTGACAAGGTGTTGACGGACAAGATGACGTGACATGGTGTTGACGGGACAAGATGACGTGACAAGGTGTTGACGGGACAAGACGACGTGACAAGGTGTTGACGGGACAAGATGACGTGACATGGTGTTGACGGGACAAGATGATGTGACAAGGTGTTGACGGGACAAGATGACGTGACATGGTGTTGACGGGACAAGATGACGTGACATGGTGTTGACGGGACAAGATGACGTGACAAGGTGTTGACGGACAAGATGACGTGACATGGTGTTGACGGGACAAGATGACGTGACATGGTGTTGACGGGACAAGATGACGTGACAAGGTGTTGACGGGACAAGATGATGTGACATGGTGTTGACGGGACAAGATGACGTGACATGGTGTTGACGGGACAAGATGATGTGACAAGGTGGTGACGGGACAAGATGACGTGACATGGTGTTGACGGGACAAGATGACGTGACAAGGTGTTGACGGGACAAGATGACGTGACATGGTGGTGACGGGACAAGGTGTTGACGGGACAGGATGACGGGACAAGATGACGTGACAAGGTGTTGACGGGACAAGATGATGTGACAAGGTGTTGACGGGACAGGATGACGTGACAAGGTGTTGACGGGACAAGATGATGTGACAAGGTGTTGACGGCACAAGATGACGTGACAAGGTGTTGACGGGACAAGATGATGTGACAAGGTGTTGACTGGACAAGATGACGTGACAAGGTGTTGACGTGACAAGATGACGTGACAAGGTGTTGACGGGACAAGATGACGTGACAAGGTGTTGACGGGACAAGATGACGTGACAAGGTGTTGACGGGACAAGATGACGTGACAAGGTGTTGACGGGACAAGATGACGTGACAAGGTGTTGACGGGACAAGATGACGTGACAAGGTGTTGACGGGACAAGATGACGTGACATGGTGGTGACGGGACAAGGTGTTGACGGACAAGATGATGTGACATGGTGGTGACGGGACAAGGTGTTGACGGACAAGATGACGTGACAAGGTGTTGACGGACAAGATGACGTGACATGGTGTTGACGGGACAAGGTGTTGACGGACAAGATGACGTGACATGGTGTTGACGGGACAAGATGACGTGACAAGGTGTTGACGGGACAAGACGACGTGACAAGGTGTTGACTGGACAAGATGACGTGACATGGTGTTGACGGGACAAGATGATGTGACAAGGTGTTGACGGGACAAGATGACGGGACAAGATGACGTGACAAGGTGTTGACGGACAAGATGACGTGACATGGTGTTGACGGGACAAGATGATGTGACAAGGTGTTGACGGGACAAGATGACGTGACATGGTGTTGACGGGACAAGATGATGTGACAAGGTGTTGACGGGAAAAGATGACGTGACATGGTGGTGACGGGACAAAACGACGTGACAAGGTGTTGACGGGACAAGATGACATGACATGGTGGTGACGGGACAAGGTGTTGACGGACAAGATGACGTGACAAGGTGTTGACGGACAAGATGACGTGACATGGTGTTGACGGGACAAGATGACGTGACAAGGTGTTGACGGGACAAGATGACGTGACAAGGTGTTGACGTGACAAGGTGTTGACGGGACAAGGTGTTGACGGGACAAGGTGTTGACGGGACAGGATGACGTGACATGGTGTTGACGGGACAAGATGACGTGACAAGGTGTTGACGGGACAAGATGACGTGACATGGTGGTGACGGGACAAGATGACGTGACATGGTGTTGACGGGACAAGATGACGTGACATGGTGTTGACGGACAAGATGACGTGACATGGTGTTGACGGGACAAGATGACGTGACATGGTGGTGACGGGACAAGGTGTTGACGGATAAGATGACGTGACAAGGTGTTGACGGACAAGATGACGTGACAAGGTGTTGACGGACAAGATGACGTGACAAGGTGTTGACGGACAAGATGACGTGACAAGGTGTTGACGGACAAGATGACGTGACAAGGTGTTGACGGGACAAGATGACGTGACAAGGTGTTGACGGACAAGATGACGTGACAAGGTGTTGACGGACAAGATGACGTGACAAGGTGTTGACGGGACAAGATGACGTGACAAGGTGTTGACGGACAAGATGACGTGACAAGGTGTTGACGGGACAAGATGACGTGACAAGGTGTTGACGGACAAGATGACGTGACATGGTGTTGACGGGACAAGATGACGTGACAAGGTGTTGACGGATAAGATGACGTGACAAGGTGTTGACGGACAAGATGACGTGACAAGGTGTTGACGGACAAGATGACGTGACAAGGTGTTGACGGAACAAGATGACGTGACAAGGTGTTGACGGACAAGATGACGTGACAAGGTGTTGACGGGACAAGATGACGTGACAAGGTGTTGACGGACAAGATGACGTGACAAGGTGTTGACGGACAAGATGACGTGACATGGTGTTGACGGGACAAGATGACGTGACATGGTGTTGACGGGACAAGATGACGTGACAAGGTGTTGACGGGACAAGTTGACGTGACATGGTGTTGACGGGACAAGATGACGTGACAAGGTGTTGACGGGACAAGATGACGTGACATGGTGGTGACGGGACAAGATGACGTGACATGGTGTTGACGGGACAAGATGTTGACGGGACAGGATGACGTGACAAGGTGTTGACGGGACAAGATGACGTGACATGGTGGTGACGGGACAAGATGACGTGACAAGGTGTTGACGGGACAAGATGACGTGACAAGGTGTTGACGTGACAAGGTGTTGACGGGACAAGGTGTTGACGGGACAGGATGACGTGACAAGGTGTTGACGGGACAAGATGACGTGACAAGGTGTTGACGGGACAAGATGACGTGACAAGGTGTTGACGGGACAAGATGACGTGACAAGGTGTTGACGGGACAAGATGACGTGACAAGGTGTTGACGTGACAAGGTGTTGACGGGACAAGATGACGTGACAAGGTGTTGACGGGACAAGATGACGTGACATGGTGGTGACGGGACAAGGTGTTGACGGACAAGATGACGTGACAAGGTGTTGACGGACAAGATGACGTGACATGGTGTTGACGGGACAAGATGACGTGACAAGGTGTTGACGGGACAAGATGACGTGACATGGTGTTGACGGGACAAGATGATGTGACATGGTGTTGACGGGACAAGATGATGTGACAAGGTGTTGACGGGACAAGATGATGTGACATGGTGTTGACGGGACAAGATGACGTGACAAGGTGTTGACGGGACAAAATGACGTGACATGGTGGTGACGGGACATGGTGGTGACGTGACAAGGTGTTGACGGGACAAGATGATATGACAAGGTGTTGACGGGACAA
This sequence comes from Cyclopterus lumpus, assembly GCF_009769545.1. NCBI lineage: Eukaryota > Metazoa > Chordata > Actinopteri > Perciformes > Cyclopteridae > Cyclopterus > Cyclopterus lumpus. The sequence goes on from NC_046989.1 coordinate 21,621,150, forward strand.
GATGACGTGACAAGACGTGACAAGGTGTTGACGGGACAAGATGATGTGACAAGGTGTTGACGGGACAAGATGACGTGACGTGGTGACGGGACATGGTGGTGACGTGACAAGGTGTTGACGGGACAAGATGACGTGACAAGGTGTTGACGGGACAAGATGATGTGACAAGGTGTTGACGGGACAAGATGACGTGACATAGTGTTGATGGGACAAGATGACGTGACATGGTGGTGACGGGACAAGACGACGTGACAAGGTGTTGACGGGACATGGTGGTGACGTGACAAGGTGTTGACGGGACAAGATGACGTGACAAGGTGTTGACGGGACAAGATGATGTGACAAGGTGTTGACGGGACAAGGTGTTGACGGGACAAGATGACGTGACAAGGTGTTGACGGGACAAGATGACGTGACAAGGTGTTGACGGGACAAGATGACGTGACAAGGTGTTGACGGGACAAGATGATGTGACAAGGTGTTGACGGGACAAGGTGTTGACGGGACAAGATTACGTGACAAGGTGTTGACGGGACAAGATGACGTGACATGGTGGTGACGGGACAAGGTGTTGACGGACAAGATGATGTGACATGGTGTTGACGGACAAGATGACGTGACAAGGTGTTGACGGACAAGATGACGTGACATGGTGTTGACGGGACAAGATGACGTGACAAGGTGTTGACGGGACAAGATGACGTGACATGGTGGTGACGGGACAAGATGACGTGACAAGGTGTTGACGGACAAGATGACTTGACATGGTGTTGACGGGACAAGATGACGTGACAAGGTGTTTACGGACAAGATGATGTGACATGGTGTTGACGGACAAGATGACGTGACATGGTGTTGACGGACAAGATGACGTGACATGGTGTTGACGGGACAAGATGACGTGACAAGGTGTTGACGGGACAAGATGACGTGACATGGTGTTGACGGGACAAGATGACGTGACAAGGTGTTGACGGGACAAGATGACGTGACAAGATGTTGATGGGACAAGATGACGTGACAAGGTGGTGATGGGACAAGATGACGTGACAAGGTGGTGATGGGACAAGATGATGTGACAAGGTGTTGATGGGACAAGATGACGTGACATGGTGTTGACGGACAAGATGACGTGACATGGTGTTGACGGGACAAGATGACGTGACAAGGTGTTGACGGGACAAGATGACGTGACATGGTGTTGACGGGACAAGATGACGTGACAAGGTGGTGACGGGACAAGATGATGTGACAAGGTGGTGATGGGACAAGATGACGTGACAAGGTGTTGACGGACAAGATGACGTGACATGGTGTTGACGGGACAAGATGACGTGACAAGGTGGTGACGGGACAAGATGATGTGACAAGGTGGTGACGGGACAAGATGACGTGACAAGGTGTTGACGGGACAAGATGACGTGACATGGTGTTGACGGGACAAGATGACGTGACATGGTGTTGACGGGACAAGATGACGTGACAAGGTGGTGACGGGACAAGATGACGTGACAAGGTGGTGACGGGACAAGATGACGTGACAAGGTGTTGACGGGACAAGATGACGTGACAAGGTGTTGACGGGACAAGATGACGTGACAAGGTGTTGACGAGACAAGATGACGTGACAAGGTGTTGACGGGACAAGATGACGTGACATGGTGTTGACGGGACAAGATGATGTGACATGGTGTTGACGTGACAAGATGACGTGACATGGTGTTGACGGGACAAGATGACGTGACAAGGTGTTGACGGGACAAGATGACGTGACATGGTGTTGACGGGACAAGATGATGTGACAAGGTGTTGACGGGACAAGATGACGTGACAAGGTGTTGACGGGACAAGATGACGTGACATGGTGTTGACGGGACAAGATGACGTGACAAGGTGGTGACGGGACAAGATGATGTGACAAGGTGGTGACGGGACAAGATGACGTGACAAGGTGTTGACGGGACAAGATGACGTGACATGGTGTTGACGGGACAAGATGACGTGACATGGTGTTGACGGGACAAGATGACGTGACAAGGTGGTGACGGGACAAGATGATGTGACAAGGTGGTGACGGGACAAGATGACGTGACAAGGTGTTGACGGGACAAGATGACGTGACAAGGTGTTGACGGGACAAGATGACGTGACAAGGTGTTGACGAGACAAGATGACGTGACAAGGTGTTGACGGGACAAGATGACGTGACAAGGTGTTGACGGGACAAGATGACGTGACAAGGTGTTGACGGGACAAGATGATGTGACATGGTGTTGACGTGACAAGATGACGTGACATGGTGTTGACGGGACAAGATGACGTGACAAGGTGTTGACGGGACAAGATGATGTGACATGGTGTTGACGTGACAAGATGACGTGACATGGTGTTGACGGGACAAGATGACGTGACAAGGTGTTGACGGGACAAGATGACGTGACATGGTGTTGACGGGACAAGATGACGTGACAAGGTGTTGACGGGACAAGATGACGTGACAAGGTGTTGACGGGACAAGATGATGTGACATGGTGTTGACGTGACAAGATGACGTGACATGGTGTTGACGGGACAAGATGACGTGACAAGGTGTTGACGGGACAAGATGACGTGACATGGTGTTGACGGGACAAGATGACGTGACATGGTGTTGACGGGACAAGATGACGTGACAAGGTGGTGACGGGACAAGATGATGTGACAAGGTGGTGACGGGACAAGATGACGTGACAAGGTGTTGACGGGACAAGATGACGTGACAAGGTGTTGACGAGACAAGATGACGTGACAAGGTGTTGACGAGACAAGATGACGTGACAAGGTGTTGACGGGACAAGATGACGTGACAAGGTGTTGACGGGACAAGATGACGTGACAAGGTGTTGACGGGACAAGATGACGTGACAAGTAGTTGACGAGACAAGATGACGTGACAAGGTGTTGACGGGACAAGATGACGTGACATGGTGTTGACGGGACAAGATGATGTGACATGGTGTTGACGTGACAAGATGACGTGACATGGTGTTGACGGGACAAGAGGACGTGACAAGGTGTTGACGGGACAAGATGACGTGACATGGTGTTGACGGGACAAGACGACGTGACAAGGTGTTGACGGGACAAGATGACGTAACAAGGTGGTGATGGGACATGGTGGTGACGTGACAAGATGACGTGACAAGGTGTTGACGGGACAAGATGACGTGACAAGGAGGTAGTGTAAATAACAACTGCCTGAAGAGGACTTTCTTAAGTAATGTGGTGTTAGTTGCCTCAAGTCAACATTGAATTTGGTTTCACACAGGACACGAACAGCAGACTCATGATTAAAATTCTCTCTTGTTTGACCTCTTTCTATACCGCCATTATACCTTCAACTACGGTCGCTCGACATACTATGCCACCTGCTCGGCACGTCACTCCCTGACTTTGTTTTAGTTCATGAAGTAAGGCTTCATGAACATCGTCATCGTATCGAGCAGGTTGTGAACTTAAGTGTGGGACAATCTGGCTTTGCAATCAGACTAATTGTGTTTAAAGCTAGCATATAACTGAGGGCTCGGTCTGAGCACACCTTAGCTGTAATTCAAAACAATTCACAATGTCAGTTAGCTGAGCCAAATGAATGTCTACTATACATCGGTATGTACCGGTTTCTAACATTAACTGACATTAGCTATTGGTCTTGCCAGACCAAGTAAGCCTGTTGGAGCAAAACCCCCCGAGTGTATTTAAATATGTATTCAATATCCTTCCAGCAATCTGACAGATTTAAGACTAACTCCTTCAATGGGAACATATTTGTCCATTACAATCAATAGATGTAATATTGATGAAAACCACAACGATGGTTGATGGTTTACTTCAAAACAGATGCAGCGATTTGCAGAATATTTCGGTTCATCACATCAAATACAACACTACAGTCAGCTTCAATGAACATGCATAGTGGACTGTGACCACCCCGAGCTCTACGGCTCAGCGCCTCTCCCTCCATGTAACAACAGCCCCTAATGTGCTCTAAGTGTCATTAAAGCTGGGAGCCAGCCACACACTCCTCCAGCACTCCTCTGACAGATGGGAAAGCCCCGTGGTACGGATATGATGCAGAGGTCTGTCCTGGCAGCGTGACAGAGGGCAGGAGTATCATTTACACTCCCGGTTTGGGTCTCCATTGTAACGTGTCAGTGGTATTTTGTGCATTGAGGTAAGGTAGCGTATTCCACACGGATGAAGCAACAAGTATGGCTGAATTACCCACAAAGCAAAGTGGGCTACGTCTCCAGCATTCCCGAACCACCTGGACCCCCAGAAGGGTCTGGTTTCTAGTCATCACTTGATTAATTTCGATGGTATAACTTTTTTCAATAATTATTATTTATTCATGTAAATATTTTGAGTATTTTTTAAAGTGTAGTATCACTACTTTAACTTCAAGCTAGGGTTGTTTATCTTGAGAAACTAGCAAGGGTACGCAAGCCTAGTTGCCAACTATTTTGCAATGACAAAGCAGCACTAGCTCCAATAGTCGCTACATCAAGCAAAAAGGTCAATACTGAGCTTTCGGACGAACCCATGACGAGCAATGAGCCGACAGGCAGAGTGCAATTTGATTGGCAGGCAGCCCATCCAATCATTACATTTGGTCTGAATTAAGTATTTCAGCTTACTACTGTCCTACGAGGTACCAGATTTGTTTTTGTTTTTTTCAGAAAATTGTATTAATTGTTTGCTGTCAGGATGTAAAGAAAATCATAACAAATGATATTGAAGAAGATTACCAACCTCATGATTGAGTACATTATGTGAATACTTCCTTCACCTTTGCCAATTGGCACTTAAAGGCAACCAGATACATGGATTGTGGAGGCCAATTGGAACCTCTGTATGGCAGGCCTTTCTTCTTCTTTTCTCCCTCTCCATTCTACCCTTTATCCATAAAAAAAATGTACTCACACAAAGCAAGTGCCGAGGCGACATCACACATGAGGATTTGACGCACAGTTCAGGATGGATTCAGAAAGGGGAATGGCTCAGCCAGCGTCACTTGGGTCGGCTATCGCGACTTTGCATCTGACAAGAGTTTTTGACAAGTACAGGGCATTCTCTGATTCAACAGGGAGGTCGGGCAAATAATCGTTCACGCTCAACAGCCGCCACTCTCTTTCGCCTGTTCCTGTCGCATTGGTGTTCTGGTGATGAGCATGGGTTGCTTTGTGCATGAGGGAGGGTGTGGGACCGTGGAGAAAGACTTTGAAGCAATGGATTGAGTCAGAATGGCGAGAGTGATGGTATGATGGAGAGAAAAAGGGGGGGACGGACCATAGAAACTACGGATTTTGCTCATTGGGAGTTCAGACCAGGGCAGATTTGAATGCTGGATAGATGACTGCAGTAGAATACAAAATGATGATCAGACATGAAAAGGAAGGAAAAAGCAGATGCAAAGCTGGACAGCAATACAGATGGAGGCGAGATCAAAGGATGACAGAATTGATAAAAAAGAAAATTAGAGTTTCCTGCTAGGGTGAGAGAAACAACCTGAGGGGGATCAAGCTTTTCCAGGAGACAAGGTTGACAGCATGGGATGCAAACGCAAAAATAGATCAAAAGAGTGAAATAATTAACTGGAGACAGAAGAACAGACTACTTCAATCAATGGATAATTCAAGGCTTAATAACAGCAATAAAATAAAGATGAATTACATTGAGCTTTTCACTTAATGTTCCTGTTACAACTTTTTCGGGCTGTATTCGAAATAATCCACTCATTCAGTATTAACTGAACACGAAAGAGGGAATTCAATGGAGAGGCTCATACAGTGTGTCAGACCAGGGGCAGGGTCTGAAAAGGGAAGCCAATACAGATTATCTCTAATGGTTAATTTAGAGTCAGAGTAGACCTTAAAGCAGGGTATTGTTTAGGGTGGGGCTACCTCGTGACTTTAACCCCAGCACCCAACAGAGAGCTGCAATATTTTCCTCTATTTCTGATTAAACTGATTTAGTGTCATCCGGCCCAGCGTGAAGTTTGCTTCACAGTCAGATTGAACACACCATTAAGATTAAAGTGGACTTCTTCCATCTTGCTTTGGACAAAGGGCCTCTGTGGCTTTAAACAATGCCATCATGTCTATCAAATGCTTTATTAAAAGCAGGACGGGAACGATGTGAGGTAAAGGGGCGATGACGTTCATTAAAAGGCCCAGAAGCTTGATTCTGAGTACCTTAACGCAATGTGAAAACCCAAGAGAATATAAGTGAAACCAAGCCTTTATCAGGCAGAGCCTCAGTGATTTTCCACCGCGCTCCCCTGAACTGTACACATGAGGAAGTAGCTTGGGCTCAAGGTGCCCTAGTAAGACATCAGGTGGAAGAAATGCATAGGTGTTAGAAATTGATTGTAATCTTAATGAGGCAGTCAACAGGCCTTTCTGGCACCAGGCACCGGAGGCTGTAATGGAGGTGGTGTTCAGTGTATATAGCAGGGTCGGCTCTGCATTGATCCACATGTTCATATATATATATATATGGTGGATAATTGTCTCACTGGCAGTACGGCCAGAGGAATAGCAGCACTGACCACAAGCAGGTCGGTGTAAATGAACAGGAATATATAGATCCTATTTGTGAAAGCATGCATGTTCCTACTCCAGTCATGATACCAAGGTAGGAAGAGCCATGTAATGGTTGTATTTTTAGTTGAAGGGACAATTAATCCAGAAATTAATAAAACAGATCAATAAGCTTGACCTTAAGTAGTCTAAGGGAGTAAATCTCCTTTAAATTAGAACTAATGACATTCTTTCACAATCTTTCCTGGTGCTTTGTTAACTCAACTGCATTCATCTTTTGAAGCCAAAACTGGATTGAAAAATGTCAAATTGAGTTGTCAGACATTAATCAATGAGATGAGTCACTGATTCAACCTGCTCACGACCTCCATGTCAGTTCATCGTTATTGATTGTACTCATTTATTCAAACTTATTCGCTTCATTCATTTTGTCCCTTGTGTATCCATTTATTTGTCTGTTTAATTGTTTAGTGTGAGTTACTAGATCAATACATATTACTGTAGCGCCCCACCACTCTCTAGGTCTAATGGTGGGGTGGTTGGGTTGGTTTACCTGTCCTGGACATAATTGATTGATTAAATGATTGACCATAATTGATTGATTAAATGATTGACCATAATGGATTGATTAAATGAATGACCATAATGGATTGATTAAATGATTGACCATAATGGATTGATTAAATGAAAACTGGACGGTGAGCTGATTTAAGGCAAGTTATGAATATGATACTTGAGTTCTTATTTTTACTATTGTGTGAGTTGTGTTTGGAGCATTTGAAAAAAACTTACTAATTATTGTAGCTTACGTTCTGCTGTTTAATTTGATGTGAAACATCATGATATTATTCTATCATTATTTTTACGGTTTTACCTGAAAACCCAGAGTCTCCTAATTCGGACCCTTATTTGGGGGATGTGGGGTGTAAAAGGTTAATAAGTAAGTAATTATAGTTGCATAATGTTATATTAATGAATGAACGTTCTCTGATAACGAAAATGCAAGGATTCTTAGTTTTAGCCGATTATACATTAATGAATACATAATTATGAACATTGTATTCCATTTCTGCAAATAGATCCCCTGGAATGCTACACACTGGCCCCTTTAAGTTTGTTATCCTTTGGTGACCTCCCGCTTGTGGGGCTGAAACAAAGATGAACCTCCACAACATGGTCTCACTAACAGCCCCTAAGGCTTTGCATCAATGTTCCCATGGTAACGCCTTTAATTGATTTTTAGGACAAAAGCTGTAAGGTCACTGCAGCGTGTTTTTGGACCACACGTGTATGTGTATGTATATGCTCAGTCGATATTCTATCCAATATGTTTCCATCACTGGGGCAGCACATGTGCTTATCATTTGGCATCGGTGCCCTCGCAGAAAGTCTCCGACAGCGGAATCTCATGCGTACATAATTTTCTGGAAGGGAGAGATTTGATTCATTTGATCTCGGCGCAGTGGAGGAAGGGGTTAACTGTGTTTATTAGCATCAGGGAAAGTGCTCTCTCCAGCTGCCTCCCCGTGCCAAGGTGTTCAGCACAGATACAGGCCGACGCCGACTGAAGCATGTTAGCCATTAACACAAGCCAATTGGCCTCTGGGTTCAGTGCAGGAGACGGGATATTTCCATGCACCTCGTGAAGTCTTCCATGCATGAAACGGATACTAAAATGCAGAGAAAGAGACGTTTATTATGCGCAGTGTTGTTTAACATGCCTAAAAGGAAAAATAGAGCAACATTGGAACTGAGGTTTCCCTTTCGTTCTTTTTGAAATAACATATCTGAAGCCTAACATATCCTTACCTGAGCGAGCAGCCTTGCATATGGATCTGTCTGTACGGTATCCAAACTATAGCCCTTTTGATTTGATTCCTAACATATGTGTCTTAACGCTTTAAACGTTTGTATATTTTCTTATTGCTATGTCATCTATTTAAATGCATCATATCCCTAAAATGTCATATTTTACGTAAGTCAAAGAATCATGATAATTGATTAGGAAAATGTCTTTACGAGCATAAGACGTGACGACACAAAGGACAGAAGCCCGAGCTTTCCAATGCAAATAAAAACAATCTTCCACGATTCGTTTTTATATCAATACTTTATAAAAATATTGGTTCCTAAAGCATTTGTAATTATGCCTGTTGGTTATTATTTAGGCTTAGAGTTTGGCGGCGGCTTTTATCGGGTTCTAAATTGTGTATAAGAGGTTGATGAGGAATGATTGTTACAAACATTAACCCATGGTGAGTGGGTTTAAAATACCAATGAATAATTAAAACAAGATTTTAAATTATTAAAGTGGCCTTTGTAGTCTTTCACATCAGAGTGTAGATTGTTGACGTGGTTTTTTTAATCTCGTTATTTCCATGTGAAAGTCTTCAAGGCTGCATGCAGGGAAAAGCATGTTTTTGGTTGGTCATAGCTTCAACTGACTGAAAGACAGTGAGCACACATTCACAGCAACACACTGAACGGCAACTAATTAGGATACATCCGTCTCTCTTTTCCTTACACACACACACACGGCGAGGTGTGAGTCCTGCAGCAGTCTACATGGAAACACTGTTCACGGGGGGGCGCTAGTGAGCAAGATATGGAGTAAGACGCTAATTTCAGTGCTCCTGCAGAATTTTACATAAAAACAGCTAATATTTCAAGAATACCAGCCTCAAAGCTCACCGAGGACATCACAAAGAGGCCAACAGCTGACTAATGCAAGCTACATCATTTTTGAATGGCGGAAAAGCTTCAAAAATACAAATATAAATCCGGCGGTAGCTCATCACGGCCTACAAGAACCACGAGGCAGATCCCACCAGGTGACCCGGACCAACCCTCTCCCACCCGCAGTGAAAGCCCAGGTATGACCGAACGGATGAAAGCGGACATCTTATCTTCCCTGAAGGGAGAGATTTCCAAAATTATAAGAGAGGAACTCAAAAGTGCGCTAGCGGAAGATTTCAAACCAGGAGACCGGGAGAAACCACGAGTGATCATCGCTAAAGTACACAATGACGGAGATGCCGCAGAGATCCTAAGGAGAGCCCGAGAAAGAGCGCCGCTGGTCTACAACGGGAACCGGATCTCTATCTTCCCAGACTACACACCCAGCGTTGCTAAAGCCAGAGCCGCGTTCACGGACATACGGAGGACCCTGCGAGGAAGGAAAGGAGTCCGCTACGGTCTACTGTACCCGGAAGGACTCCGGATTTCGCACAACAACGAAGACGAGGAGTTTCTGGATCCCGGCAAAGCCACGGAGTATGTCCAGAAGAAAGTCATCCCATCTACTGAGGCTGCAGACTAAATGTATCCCCATCAGTACTGTTAACTACAGTAAGGACTGACCAGTGAGTTCTGCAATTTCACATACTGACACATCATTATTTTCTACTTTATTTTATATTCAAATATATATATTTTCAAAACATTACTTGAATCACAGAAAATCAGAGAAAAGGAAAAATGTGTCTCAGTTAATATTTGTGTATATACCCGTCTCCATTACAAGGAAACAAACCCTTATAATGTGCCCGTTATTTCTATTCATATTGTTTGTATCACTCTACTTTACTTGCACACTAGCAGCTTCCATAAGAGGAGAATACTGGTACGCCTTTAGCTCTGTGTGCAACCAAACACTACTGCACCACAAGGAGCTGTTTGACTTTACACATGTATGCCAAGAGCTGCAGGGGCCTGAATGGCCGTTACTCGACACTGTCCTTTTCTGTGTCGACTTTTCTTTTTCTTCTTACTTTCTCTATTCCTTATCTTAGCACACCCATAGCATAGTCATTTCTATCTCGACTGTGCACCGTTGCTGCTTGCCCTTAGTGGCTAAGGGACTAGGTCCCACCGGACTGTTGCTAATGTTAGTTAACAGCAGTCCAGACTGTTGCGTTCCCCTTGTTCTGATCCCACTGTTCCCTGGGGATCCTACATTGTTTATTAGAACAACAAGCTCATCATCCATTTTTCTTAAATACCCTCTTCTACCCCATCCCTATTGGTTTCATTATCTAGTCCAACTCTCCACACTCCACATAACAAGATGCATGGCCCATGTGCTGGCTGTTTGCCTCTGCTTCCCATCTCTCTACACAAACTCCCAAAATATGAAAACTGAATACTTCACACAATGGACCCGCTAAAAGTGATAAGTTACAATGTCAAAGGCCTTCATAGCCCTGTTAAGAGAAAGAACATTCTACATCAGATGAAACAAGCCAACTGCCACATTGCATTCCTCCAGGAAACACATCTATCTGACGCTGAACATGAAAAGTTGAGAAGGTCCTGGGCAGATAAAGTATATTACTCCTCACACCGATCGGGGAGAAAAAAGGGAGTATCCATACTCATACACAGACAAATTAATTTCACACAAACACTAATACACAAAGACACAGAGGGGAGATATATCTTAGTTAACGGATTAATTGATGGCACAGAAGTATCCCTCATTAATGTATATGCACCTAACGAAGACGAGTCTGGCTTTATCAGGACATTGTTCAATAAGATCCTACAATGTAGTACAGGGCTGCTACTGATGGGAGGAGACCTCAATTGTGTAATGTCACGACTAATGGACCGACAACCTGCCTCTAAAACTCCGCTCTCTAGAATGAGTAGAATGCTCAAATACCAATCCTGGAGGCCTTGTAGATATGTGGAGAATCAAGTTCCCGAGAAGCAGGGATTTCACGTTCTACTCAAACAGACACACATCCTATTCACGGATCGATTATTTCTTTACCATGAAAGCAGAGCTACATAGGATAGTGGACATTGAGATTCTTCCTATAACTATATCCGACCACGCACCCGTGGCATTAAAATGGGACATAGGCCAAAGACCAACCTCTAAACAATGGAGACTTAATGCATCTCTCCTTAATGATAAAACATGTACCTCCTTTATTACAGCAGAACTCAAGGAATACTTGGATATCAATACCTTGGAGGAAACAACACCTCTTATACTCTGGGATTGTGCCAAAGCATACATCAGAGGACGTATTATTTCATTCACCTCTGCTAAGAGAAGAGGAAAAGAGTCCAAACAGAAAGAATTGGAAGATAAAATAAAAGACTTAGAACATAAACAATCTGCATCAGCCCAATGAAGATAAGAAAACAATAAGTAATTTATATAGCATATTTCTATCTATGAATCTACATAATTCCCAACAGATAAAGCAGAGGTGGGAAGTGGAAATGAACACGATCATTCCACAGAATAACTGGGAGGAAATGTGCACAGAGGCACACCTAGTTACAAACTCAAACACCTGGAGGGAATTTAAATGGAAAATAATCATCGATTCTTCAGAACCAGAAATAGTAGCTAAGATGGCCCAACACATTCCAACTGTGGAAGCGCTGCCAATCATACACATATATTCTGGCTACGCCCTAAATTAAATACATACTGGAGAGAAGTCTTTGATGCCCTCAAAGAAATCTTCCAACAGGACATCCAACAAGACCCTACAGTAGCTCTATTGGGAGTGATACCTGAAGGCCTGGATGGGAGGGCCAAAGAATACCTCCTGAACATATTACTTACAGCAGCATTGAAGGGTTTAAAACCGGATCCCCCAACATACGACTTATGGATCCAAAAAGTATGGGACATCTATCAAATGGAGCGAATCACATATTCATTAAGACTCCAGAAGCCGATCTTTACCAAACGGTCCTGTCGCACATTGTTACTCCAATGATTGTTATTCCTGAATGTTGCTCGGCCCTCTGGTTGAACTGCTCTTGTTAACTGTCCCTGTGCACACACACACACATCATACACAATCCTCCATGAAAAGCATACATAGCACATACACTCAGGAGTGGACAATCATTATTCAAATTATTTATTTTATTTCATTTGTATCATTTGTATTTAATTTCTATTTTATGCAATCTTTTCATTATCCTCATTTCTCCTCTTCTTTTCATTCTTGGAATGAGCACCGTTGATGTTTGTTGTTCTTTATGTGTTGTACACTGTACCTGAATATCATGTGCACCAAGACATACAACTGAAAAATTGACAGGAAGCGACTGTATGAAAATACATGGTTTGTTGTTGAAAACTAAATTAAAAAAAGAAACACGGTTCACGGTGACTTTGGCGTGCCGAGCGAGGGTGCAGCAGGAATCACCCCCTGAGCATGTGACAGATTGGGGTCTCCAACTCCAGGGCACGTGTTGCTTCTGATTATGATTATGACTGATTAACTGCCAAAGATAAACAGGATGGATTCATGTTTTTGGAAAGATTTTCAAAAAGAAAATGTAGCCATCAATTGGTAATAAAAACAATTACCAATTCAGCCAATTCTTTCTCTGCCCTGGTTTCAGGAGAAGTACCCAGTTACCGTAATCAAAGCTAAATAATTTCCCCCAGAAGTTCCCACTCCATTACTCTTGTTCTGACCCATCCCCTCTGATAAGGTTGTGGATCTTCGAGGTGGGGCCTCGAGGTAAAGCTCCCAAATATCAAGTAAATCAACCCAATGCTCATCTCTGGCCTTTGGCTTTGGGTTGTGAATAAAAGAATGAGATCATGCATTCCAGGGGTTTCGCAGGGTAGCTGGGTGCAACCATGTTTCTTCAGTTGGCCAGTTGACGTGATTCAGACTGTTATAACCTATTTTATTGTCCCAACTCTTTGTTAATTGGGTCATAACAGTAGTAGCACTTAAATGTCTCTTACTGACAGCACTTTGTAGTTTAACTTTATTGAAGAAATTGTACTTGACTCATGGTTTAATGCACTTATTGTAAGTCGCTTTGGATAAAAGCGTCAGCTAAATGACATGTAATGTAATAACACTCCATCACATTTTAATCAGTGGGACAATGTAGAATATTACCACGGATAGCATTTTAAAACACACAATGGGTTTATCGTGGTGACTTTCTGGGTAATTGAGAATATTGCCACATGAGTGACTTGAAACAGCTGTCTGTCTATCAAGGTAGACGTGTGAAACATAGAGCAAACGATACAATAATTATCATGTAAGAAAGAACAGACTCATGTAATATGGCTATGTTTTACATTATTTATTCGGGGACCTTGTGCTTCGTAAATTACCTTATTTAAGATTGGTTGATTTTCAGTTGTTCACTAAATAGGGTGTTCAGTTTCTCTTATTTGATGATTAATGGGAATGACAATTTTCTTGGCCAGGTTAATGGTTGACATGATATTTCCCTATCGTCCAATGCCTACTCATTAATTACTTTGGAGTGCCATCATACTGTAAGTGAGGGAACTGATGGCTCAAAAGACCAAAGCACGTGTCGTACTCAATTGAATGATCCTTTAATCCTTGTCATCCAGTCCATAATGTTCTTCTGATGGGGTGCACACTGAATATGGATGTATAGATGGAGTGTGTTCCTGATTGATGTGTGTGTGTGTGTGTGTGTGTGTGGGTGGAGCAGCCCGAGGGAGGCCAACATTCTGTAACAGCGATGCAATGACCCAGCATCACCGTTTCATTGGGAACAACATGTAAAGAGCTGCCTGTCAGTGTGGGGGCGTGGAAATAACCCCAGAATGGTGTGAACCTACCGTCTCTCTGATGTTAATCCCCATAATGGGGCGAGCACACACATTCACATGTACTAACGCCTATGCCGCTGCCTCCCCTGTTTCTACCTCATATGCATGGATCATATTTTTGTACCACTCAAACAATAATCCATGTTTTCTTACTCACACACACACTCTCATCGTACAGTTCCCCCATGGTGCACACACACTAGAGACACACAGTGTAGCTCATATGCGACTGCACTGACTGACACACTTGTATCTCCTCCTGCAATCTCTCTCTCTCTCCCACACACACACTCACACACTTCCCTCTTGAGTCCTAACTAGTCAAGCAATGACAGCTGTCTTTGTAGTGCAATTGCTTCCATTGCAACATATTCTATGCTCTGTTCATCATTACTCCGGCTTGGAGCTGTCCCACAATGCAGCAGTGGGTGTGCTGAAATGTGGGGTGTGGTTGGAGTGGTTTAAAGAGGGGGGGCTTTGGCCCGATGGGGCAGCATGTGGGTTGGTTGGTTCAGCACACGTTGATGGTGTTCTGTTACCAGTGAGCGGCGAGACTTTACACCCATCAGCACCGCTCCAAAATGTCTCAAAATATTTTTTATTACGTGAGTTCCTTTCGGAAAAATTGTTGTCAAAGACCGAACTTGTTTGAAAGGCAACAAAGAATGAATATTTCGTGACATAAACTTGTTGGGAATATTGGTTTCTTTTTTCAACAAATATTGACTTTTGGACTTTATAACGTTTTAACGAAGTTATAACGCTGCAGTTAAATTGAGATATGTTGATCCTGAAGGCACAGCGCAACAGATTGGAGGAAACAGTTAAATAACAAGAGCTGGAATGTTCATCAATCAGTCAGCATAACATTGAAGGATCAGTCTTAAGATAAGATAAGATATACTTTATCGTCCTGCAGGGACATTTGTCTTGGGTTCCAAGTCGCTGCATCACTCGAAACATGTGTTGGCGTCACAATCCACATGCACGCATAGAACATGGATCATAGATCATGCATAGACAACCAATCCCATAAAAAGACTCTCTGTGCTTCCTGACTCTACTCCAACCAAAATGCATTGGTTCCTCCCAAAGTCACAAATATACAGTATTATTTCTGTTAATTACTGTTAACTATCAAACGTGTTAATGGTAAGCCAAGATGGTTACCTTGATGGGTGTGGCTTCACAGAGCGGCTGGCATGTCTGTTTTTGTCTTTTATCATTTCATTACACAACAAATGATTTCCCCCAAAAAATAAAAGGGGCACTGAAACAATAGTACTGTAAAATATACAATAATGGGGCTTGAGTATTAGTGTCAGCAGGACGGTGCACAGTGTTATGTATCAAGGAGTGTTGTGTTTAGTGTAATTCAACACACAGGTAGAACGGCCTGGAAGACTTTTGGAGTGTTGCATTGCTGCTCTTGAGGCACACGGGAGGCTTTTTGATGAAGATGATGAGGATGATGATGTGCTTTCAGATGGAGACATTTTGTTCTGTATCTTTCACCGTTTCCACAGTGCTCACGTCTTCCCCTCTCTCACTCTCAGATAACAGCCTTCGATGAGCTCCAGACTGACTTCAAGGTGCCGATCGATCAGGGCAATCCACTTCATGCGGTAAACATTGTCTTTATATTATTATTCATCATCAGCGTTTATGATCTTTCCCTGTCTATATTCCTGTACTTTCCTCTCCTTTAATTTTTAACCAAGCGGCTGGCAACGTACTAGTTCTGTACGCCCTCCTCTCCTCACTTCCTGGCTCAAAAGCAGATTCCTATTTTAGGACTCGGGGCCAAACCATCAAGTATGAATGATCATCTTTTAAACGAACAAATTCTTGAATCCAAATATGAATAAAATAAAAGCGACAAGCCACATTGGAAGATAAACATGGCATTTACAAACGGTTACCGGTCCCAAAGCCAGCCATGTCCAACGGTCTACTGAAACCAAACCATAAACCATCAGAACTGTATTTCTAGAACCAGTTCCAGACGAAATATGTTTCCCACCAAACGTTGGATTGCAACGCTATCGCTGCCTTAAAGGGCCAGCAGCTCATAGTGTTCCCTTCAGTTCATCCCTATTTAAAGGCTTTTTCAGGTTAATGCAGGGATTAAGACTTTTGGTGGTTCTGTGTATCCAGGGGGCTATTTAAATGAAACATTTATTTATTTTGGCTTACTGAATATTAATTCTTAACAATAGTCAATTCACAGGTTAATACACTGGATTATGCATCCATCCTCTGCTCTCCAAGGCTGTCTAGGAAACAAATCAGACGTGCAGTGAATATTAACAAATGAATAGATAATAGAATGCTGTGCTTTAAACTGATTTTACACATCAATATATGCTGGTGCAATGGGAGAGATACTTTGTTCCTCCAACACCCCGTCCCGTTTCCTTTCACTCACTCTCACATTTCTCACAGCAAAGAAACAGGCAAACATGTTCCGCTTCATCACTCCTCAAAATTGCCACGGCAGCAATCAGGAGAAGTTGTGGAGAAAATCAAATGTACATTAGCGTTTGGCCAGCGCGGGGAGGACGCCCCCGGTGAAGTTGTTTTAGGATTTGCTCCAGCCCTCTAAATCCCGTTCCCTCGAGTCTTTTGGGCTTTTACCAACGCAGTTGGCTCTTAATAATGCATGGCGGTACGGCACAGCGCGAGCATTTAGTTTGGAGGTGACTTTGACTTAAGAGCTCTGGACTGTACGGCTTCTCTGGAGTATTGACTTCCATACATGAGCAGAAGTAAGCGAAGTTGGAGAAGGAGACAGATTGAGGAACACATTACAAAGTGGGTGAAAGAGGAGCGTTGGAGATGGTTGAATGAGGGTTTCCTGAGAGGCAAGTGAACATAATTATTGAGCTTGAAAGGGATGAAAACCGTCAAGACAATGAAATCAGTACATTGGACCAGATTCCCCGACTCAGCGCCGCTTTCATATTTGTGTCATATTTGCATATCATTATGCAATGCAGAACGTATCAAAGAAACCAGCGGGGGAACGGGTACAAAAGGTTCCATCTAATTTTCTCTTTCATTTTCGTTCTTCTCTCAACCTTCCCATGTTTCCTGAACCCATTCTTCCCCTTTTGACTCCTGCTTCTCACACAAAATGTGTCACTGCTGCCAAAAAGACTGAGTGACTCTGTCACCCCCAGGACTGCCTCCTCTCCTCCTTCTTCCTCCTCTTCTTCCTCCTCTCCTCCTTCTTCCTCTTCCTCCTCCTTCTTCTTCCTCTCTCCTCTCTCCTCTCTCCTCCTCCTCCTCCTCCTCCTCCACACACATGTCACTTTAACTTAAACACACGTCACATGTAACATACACTTTAACTTAAACACACATGTCACTTGAAACACACACCTAAACACTTTAACGTTATTTGTTGTCTGAGCACTTTATCTTTATCTTATACTTAAGTTAATACACACATTGCCCTGTTGCTGTCGCGTTGATTGTTGTTTGTCATGTCTAATGTTGAACCTTCCGCCAAAAAAAAGTCCTCGTTTGTGTAAACATTCCTGGCAATAAACGGTTTCTGATTCTGAAATTCCAGAAGAAAACGTGGACCTGAAATGCACAATTAATCTTTCAAAGACATGAGCGAAATAGATTCTCAAGGCTGTTGTTGCTCTTCAAGCTTTAATGGCAGGTAACGTTTTGTGTGTGGACTTGTGAAGATTGATGAATAGTATTTTTTATTTACTTGTATAAAATAAAGTTACCTGAGTCATGTATAAATTATACATGAATGGATTTTGCCTCCTGTATTTCTGAAATGTTTTTTGCCTTGCTTCTATGTAGAGCTCTTTGTAAACCCTGTTTTTAAAGGTGCTATATAAATAAAGTTATTATTATAATTATCATAAAGTATTAAAGTAAAGTAAACAATTTTACAGGGATAGTTTAACACAGATATAGTTTACCTGCTTTCTTTCCTATGAAAAATATTGATATGGAAAAAATCGATAATGTCATATCTGTGCATGAAGGTTAGCCTAGCTTTTCCTGTATAAAAAGCAAGGCCAGCTAGCTAACAACTTCCTGACTCGACCACGTCATGACATTAAGAATCATCTCACTCTGTACTTTCCAAAATGTTGAACTTTTTAAGCCCTTGCATTTCAGAAAACAATTTTAACAGAAAGAAAAGGTACATTTCTTCAGTATTTCAACGGTCATTACTGTGGTGTCTTTTCATCTGCATGTGCTTAATCAAAAGATATCTCACACTTTATACATCTTGTGAACGTAGGGTAATGTGTAATGTGGGCCTTTGTTACATTTTACATTTGTCTTATCAGCAGTTATCATTCATTGTTTATTTCATGATAGTTGCATTTGGTTTTGGAACAGAATTTATAAAACTCAACTTCATCTTCCATCTCCACCTTGTCTTTTTAATCCAGCAAGTTGATGGCTTCGTAACCAGTCCTGTTATTATCCTCCTTCCTCTCACACTTACAGAAATGATCTATATGATCCATCTCCCACTTACTCTACCATAATGTCTCCCACCCGGCCTTCCCTCGCTGTCTCTCTTTCTTGAAACCAGGCAGTGTAATTAGCAGTTTGTGTCAGCGAGCCCCCTCAGAGAGGAACCGTGCATTGTGCGGACCCTTCACAAACACACACATCCCTGTACTTCCTTCCTTATTAGGACCCTTATTGGCTTAATCAATTCCCTAGTCAATTACCCTGGCATAAACCATCACAGCTAAATGCCTAACCCCCCTAACTCTGAGACTTCATTCTAAACTGAGCCATAAAACAAAGTCTTAACCCTCAAACAGGTCTTTGAAGTAAAGACTGGCCAAAGTCTTCACTTTCCAAGGATGTCCACACTCTTATTTTGGTCCTTACTATGTCTCATTCGATGTTTGACAGTGTCGAGAAATAATACATTATAGTAAACACTGTCAGTGGAGAGGTGTGTCACAACCGGGGGTGTGGTGGGTCAAAGACTCAGGAGCAGAGGAAACGACAGGAGTCCCGGTGAGCCGAAAGCAAACAATCTTTAATAGGCAGAGTCAAAAACAAGAGGGAAAATGGTACAGAAAAAGAGCACTAGACAACTAAGATCGAAGATGATGCAAACACGGGGGAATCACAGAGGTTACGAAGAAGACGATCCAGCACCGACGAGGGAAAACATGGGAGTGTGGACAAGAGGGGAAACCACAGGTGTAGGGCATGGACAATCACACGGGAGGCAGGGGAGTGGTGGAGAACAGGTGGAGGGAATCAATAATCAGGGGACACACATATGGGAAGAGGATCTGGTTGTTGATGTTTTCTAAAGCTCTTTGATAGTTTGCGTACTCATATTTTGTTGGCAGTATTTCAGTGCGTATGCATTTATTACATCCTCGTGTGGGATTGCTTCCTTCCACTGACAGATTGTTGGGGGATCATTTCCTAACGTCCAGACAAACAGAGGGCACCGTTTCACCTTGACTAGCCAGTCCATATAATCTAGATCCATAGACTTCAATTATAAAAAAATATAACCAACTGCTAACATCAGACCAACTATATATATAATTTTTTTTATATAACCAGGTGAGTCCCATTTGGGAGATTAAAAATCTATTTTTTGAGGGTAACCTGGCCAAGACATGCAGCAACATAAGAAACAGTTCATTACAAACAAAAAACACAGAACAAGCATTTAAGAAGCATTGACATTTTTGGGAACCTGCCTCTATTTCTTTCATTTTATATTTAAAAGCAGTAAGTGGTATCAGTTATTTGAAACTCAAACAACTGATACCACAACATATTCAATGATGAGGGGGCAGAGTACACAAAAGCCCTTTTTCCGTTCTGGTATTTGGGACAGTGAGTATGAAAAAAGTCCAGAGAACCAAAGACTATTGTCCCACACTTTTCTTCATGATGAGGACACACAGGTAGTTTGGGAGTAGACCAAGGATTGCCTTGTGAATTAAGGTGTACTACGGATGGCTAAAGCATGCCATCCTACCCGAGAGTATAACTCTGTGGTGAGTCAGAGCTTTAGAGTTGGTAAGTGAAGCATGGTAAGCCGTGTCCACCAGTTATGGACAGTTATGCATATAAAGAAGATCACCATAGTCCAATACAGGTAAACAAAAGTAGCAGCAACTAATGAAGCTATAGTGCAAGTTCAGTCAGGAAGACCCTCCATTTATTCCTCATAGTCAGCCAATCATTTCTCACACATGCTCACTTGCTGCCATCGTTCAGCGCCGTCAATCACAACACCAGCTGTTTAGATCAGCTGGTCCTCTCTATCCAATAAGCAAACAATGACATGGTTAGCCAATCATCCTGCTGCTGTCTCATTTAAAAATGACTGTCTCTCTATCCTCAGTTCATTCATGTTGCTGTTACGCACCCCTCCATCATTTCATATCATCTGTTAACAATAAACATGTATCCTTTCTTTATCTAACTGGTCTCTCCCTGATTGAAATCACTTTTTTACATTAGTTGAAAAGCACTGCTTATTTTGAAAACTTAACCTCAACTTTTTCACCAGGTACTGCACATGTGGCTTAAAAGTGAGTCATCGATCAAAATAACCAGATATTCATAAGAGTCAACAACCTCTATTCCACTTCCTTCAAGAGTGACCACCAAAGGGATATTCTTTACAGACGGTTGCAATATCAGGATAGACCCTCATATCAGATGCACTGAGACCTATTCTCAAGGTAGCTTGTAAACCAAGTGACCGCTTGCTCCGAGAGCCATGAGTAGAAAACACCACAGCACAGAGACAGCACTGGTGAACATTACAAATGACCTCCTAATTGCATCAGATAAAGGACTCATCTCCATACTGGTATTATTAGACCTTAGTGCTGATAAAGGACTCATCTCTGTACTGGTCTTGTTAGACCTTAGTGCTGATAAAGGACTCATCTCTGTACTGGTCTTGTTAGACCTTAGTGCTGATAAAGGACTCATCTCTGTACTGGTCTTGTTAGACCTTAGTGCTGATAAAGGACTCATCTCTGTACTGGTCTTGTTAGACCTTAGTGCTGATAAAGGACTCATCTCTGTACTGGTCTTGTTAGACCTTAGTGCTGATAAAGGACTCATCTCTGTACTGGTCTTGTTAGACCTTAGTGCTGATAAAGGACTCATCTCTGTACTGGTCTTGTTAGACCTTAGTGCTGATAAAGGACTCATCTCTGTACTGGTCTTGTTAGACCTTAGTGCTGATAAAGGACTCATCTCCGTACTGGTATTATTAGACCTTAGTGCTGCGTTCGACACCATTAATCATGACATCCTATTACAGAGACTGGATTAGTCGATTGGCATTTCAGGTACTGCACTAAGTTGGTTTAAATCCTATTTATCAGATCGATCTCAATTTGTATTTGTAAACGATGAATCCTCAATGACCACCAACGTTAATCACGGAGTTCCACAAGGTTCTGTGCTTGGACCAATTTTATTTACCTTATATATGCTTCCTTTGGGCAATATCATCAGGAAACACTGCATAAACTTTCATTGCTATGCAGACGATACTCAATTATATCTATCGATCAAACCAGAGGAGACCAACCAGCTCGCTAAAATTCAAGAATGTCTTAAAGACATAAAAACATGGATGACCTGCAACTTCCTGATGTTAAACTCAGACAAAACTGAAGTTATTTTACTGGGCACTGAACACCTCAGAGATCAATTATCTGGTGATGTGGTTTCTTTAGATGGCATTTCCCTGGCATCCAACACCACTGTAAAGTATCTCTAGTTATCTTTGACCGAGACTTGTCCTTTAACTCCCACGTTAAGCAAA
Organism: Cyclopterus lumpus; assembly: GCF_009769545.1. Lineage (NCBI taxonomy): Eukaryota > Metazoa > Chordata > Actinopteri > Perciformes > Cyclopteridae > Cyclopterus > Cyclopterus lumpus. The sequence continues at coordinate 21,643,144 of NC_046989.1, forward strand.
TCTCAAGGATTGCATTTTTTCATCTACGTAAAATTTAAAAAATCAGGCAAATCTTGTCCCTAAAAAGATGCAGAAAAGCTGGTTCACGCGTTTGTTACTTCCAGACTAGATTACTGCAACTCCTTATTATCAGGCTGCTCTAATAAGTCTCTTAAATCCCTCCAGTTGATCCAGAATGCTGCAGCTCGTGTACTCACAAAAACTAAGAAAAGAGATCACATGACTCCTGTATTAGCTGCTCTGCACTGGCTCCCTGTAAAATCAAGAATCACATTTAAAATTCTTCTCCTCACCTACAAAGCCTTGATTGGTGATGCACCATCATATCTTAAGGAGCTTGTAGTACCATATTGCCCCACTAGAGAGCTGCGCTCACTAAATGCGGGGCTACTTGTGGTTCCTAGAGTCCTAAAAAGTAGGATGGGAGCCAGAGCCTTCAGTTATCAAGCTCCTCTTTTATGGAACCAGCTTCCACTTTCAGTCCGGGAGGCAGACACAGTCACCTCATTCAAGAATAGACTTAAGACTTTCCTGTTTGATAGTGCTTATAGTTAGGGCTGAATCAGGTTTGCCCTGGTCCAGCCCCTTGATATGCTGCTATAGGCTTATAGGCTGCTGGGGGATGTTTTAGGATACACTGAGCACCTATCTCCTCTTCTCTCTCTCCTTATGGATGAATTTACATCTCTCCATTGCACCTTATTAACTCTGCTTCCTCCCCGGAGTTGTTGTGACTTCACGTCTCATAGGGTCCATTGGACCTGGAGGTGTCTGATGCTGGTGAGCCGGCCTCCCACCTTGGCCCTGCTGATGCCCCGCCCCCCCTCCTCTCTACCTCCTTCTGTTTCATGGATTGGAGTTCCATTCATACATTGTCATATTCATGTAATGTGTTTATGTAACTTTGTAAATGCTGTTCATTCTGAACACATGACATCTATTCATCTGTCCATCCGGGGAGAGGGATCCTCCTCTGTTGCTCTCCTGAAGGGTTCTTCCCTTTTTTCCCTGTCAAAGGTTATTTTTGGGGAGTTTTTCCTGATTCGATGCGAGGTCAAAGGTCAGGGATGTCGTATGTGTACAGATTGTAAAGCCCTCTGAAGCAAATTTGGGCTATACAAAATAAACTGAATTGAAAAATTGAATTGAATTGAAATATAATATGGACAAAGTGTACATCATTTGCAGAGAAGGCGAGGTTCGACCCAGTGCTCCACCGGCCCGCTGTGGCTACCTCTGACCTGTAAACCGCCGGATATACACCCTGGTGAACTTAATTCAACTGAATCCCCCAGCCCACTTTTCAATATTTCTAGCTTGAACAACCTGACGGAACACATTTCCTCCCTTCAATATCTCAATCCCGAGGACCAATTGCTAACGAGGAGTCACTAGTCCAGTACAGAGAAAATCCCCCCCCCAAAAAAAGTGTCTCTGTGACTAAGCAGCTAACAGGTTAGCCACTAGCTGGCCAGCTACAACACCAGCAAGCTGCTCGCACAACCCGTTTGATGAGGACCTCTGAATCAACTTCAGCGTGCCAGTTGCTGGTGAAACGAGATGCGTGTCTGTAAAATCAACGAAACACACTCTCATTCACGGTTTACATGCTTCTATTCTTATACGCTAAAAATAACTTATCCAGAGACGTCTGTCGTGATGTCACACACATTTTAAAGCCCAATACCTTGCAACTTCTCATTTTCCTCCAGTCCTCCCACGACTCTTATACATCTGCGTCGCTCTCGCTTGTCAAGCAAATTCTCGCTGAGTAGCATTTCAAAGAGACATCAGCCTAATTGCTTGCTAATGAGCAGGCAGTTGAGGGCGTGTGCGCACACGCACAATGCTGTTTGAGTGGAATGTATTTGCGGGTCCTCTTTCAAACCCGGCTGGACGCAGAGGTGAGGTGGATGGTCTTGTGGGGAGGAGATGGTGTTGTACGGAAGCCATCTGGGGGCGTGGCCCTTACTAAGGTGTATCAACCACAAATAGACATTAGCAGTGGAGATAATTGGTTATGGGACTGGCCCTTTCATGGCTGCTGTGGTGTGTGTGTTTGTGTACATGAGTATACATATCACATATAGTGATATGGGTGTGTGCAAATGATGAGGTCATATCAAGGACAGAGGGAGGGTTCAAATTCTGTTTTTTGAAGAACATGAAAGACTATACAGGCTGCAGCAATCTGTAATCCACCACTATGAATCCAAATTTTTCTTTTCCTGCCGTTCCTCCCTCTGATTACGGATTCCCTTTTTCGGCTGTCATGCTGCTGCCCGTACATTGCACTTCAAAAGTCTTTTTATTCAGCTGACATGGCTTCTCCTTGTGCTTTGAAACCTTTGAAATAATGAAAAGTTAAAAGGCTGTGCAATATATTTCCCACGCTTCCTTCCGTTGTTTCTTGTGAAATGAGGTAAAATCCCATGAGGTGTTTTGGGGAAATGAGAGTGGAAGTCGTAATACTGTAGTATTACGATTACACACACACACACACACACACACACACACACACACACACACAGAGAGCAGTGGTCACCAACCTTTAAGCCCAAGATCCCTGACCTCTGACCTCTGCCTTGGTGACAGGCAAGAGCTCCTATTGAGGCGTTGAGAGAAAAACACTGTCCAGACTGTACTTACAACTTGAGGCTTTTTATTTGGCCTCATTGTGATTTAATGAAATCAAACACTTTGGTCCAGCTTTCAAATTGATCTGACTCGAACACACTAAATGACTTAATTTCAATGCAACATAAAAAGGAAATTGTGTTGAGCGCACACAATATGAAGAAGAAAAAAACATTTGCAATGAGCAGGATGGATGAACTACCAATATTAATGTTGTATTTATCAACTAAAGTTGAAATACTGACAACTGACAATACTGACAAACACTGCAAATGTAAGTGAATAAATAAATAAGCACTATATAGCCACAGTGGAATAGAATGGACAATCTACATTCTGCACCAGTATCTCGACCGGTGAAGTTACGTCTCAGTTTACTCGACCGGTGTTCGCTTTCCGCTCTAACATGACGTCAATCAGTCTGAAGTTGCTGTCACGTTGCCTGTGGAGTTTGTCGATTGTGCACACGTCTCTTCAGTTGCATACCCTTATAATGAGGCGACGGGGCGTTTCTGTATACTAATCCAGGTGCACGAGAACGGGCGTTGAAGTTAAGATTCCTCATTTGGGGGAAGCTGATAACACTTTGGCTGTGTAAGAACCCATAATCAGGCGTTCATGAATCAGGCGATCAGAGATCTTTTCTGACGTTGGTCTTCCGAATCTTTCGCGCGAGTAGATCCCATGCAAAGTCAATGCATAGACGCGTCGGACGCGAATTTTCGCCGGGTGGCGCAAATGATTTTTCGCCAGAGTTGAAATATTTAAACTTTGGCGAAAAATTTGCAGTTCGCGAAGTTGTGAAAGCCAATCAGCGTTGAGACACTCCGCCCCCCTAAGATGCTCCACCCCCTGGCTGATGCTGCTCTAGTAGCGCTGTAAGCGGAAGTTATCCAGACGTAGTCGGTGAGAGTCATTGAGCTGTGTGAGCCTAGGGGTTATGAACCCAGACATGAGGGCGTTAGATGGTCCGACGTTTATGGGATGTCCACAACAAGTACAAAGCAGAACTAGTGGTTATTTCTTCCGTGGTGGACGGCGGAAATGATAACTGTTTCTACGGAGACAAGCCGCGGAGATAAGCCACGCCCCCTCTAAGGCTCGAATTAACCAACTTGTCGGGCGAGTAAACTCACGCGAGTAAAGCGTTGTATATATATTGTGAAGTACTAACAAGACATGGACACAGAGGCTCACAAAAAAAACACACAAAGCAAATTAAATAAGGGATAACTGTTAAAATGGATGGAATAAAAACATCAAGTCAGAGGCACAGAACATAAAAGGATGCAGAGTAAATGAAATATATGAATCAGTCAGACAGCTAAACAACAACAAAAGACATGATGCAGGTAGAATGATGGTCGACCAGCAAAGTCAAGACATACAGACAACAGACAGACTGACAACAGACAGACAGACACCCGACAACAGACAGACAGACATCCGACAACAGACATCCGACAACAGATAGCCAACAACAGACAGACAACAGACAGACTGACAACAGACAGACAGACACCCGGCAACAGACAGACTGACAACAGACAGCCGATAACAGACAGACAGACACCCGGCAACAGATAGCCAACAACAGACTGACTGACAACAGACAGACAACAGACACCCAACAACAGACATACTGACAACAGACAGACAGACACCCGACAACAGACAGACTGACAACAGACAGCCGATAACAGACAGACAACAGACAGACAGACTGACAACAGACAGCCGATAACAGGCAGACAGACTGACAACAGACAGACAGAGGGAAAGCTCAACACAGACAGGCTGAGGACAGTGAGGAGCAGTTACGTTCTAGTGCTGTAAGAGCTGGTACTAACTAAACATTTCTTTAATTGAGCTTCAAATGAACTGTTTGTCTGTAGTTCTCTGATGGATCCTGGAATGGAGTTCCAGTCTTTTGCAGCTTGTACAGAAAAAGCAGACTGACTGGAAGCACTTTTCCTGAGAGGGACAATACAATCCACCGATATCCAGTTTGTGTGATCACACATTGTTTGAGCAGAAGCCATGTATAAGCTTGTACAGGAGACAGACGTGTGCATATCTAATCATGTTCTCCCAACTAAACAAGTTATATTTTTGTATAGGGCAATGATGAGAGAAAACAGATTTTTTTATCAAGAATTTTGAGTGTACGTTTATACAATGAGTGTAATGGTTTCAGAGTAGTGGTGCTACCCTGTGACCAGGTTGTTAAACAGGAAGTGATCTGGGAAACAACCATAGAAAGCATGTATGTCTTAGCTGCCTGTTGACATGTAGTTTTGTGTGAACCTGAAATTAGATGAAAAGATGTAGATGCAATTATTGTCTTTGGTTTTCAGTATATGAAATTCCAAAAAGCAGACTAAACACTCCTAAAAGCAGCACTGATTGTGTTTGGACTCCAATTATTCCACAGCATTTCCCCACAATTTAATCCTGTTTTTCTTATGCGGTGACTAAATATCTGTTGAGTTTAAGACAGGCGGGCTTTGATGTTCCGTATGAGTGCAAATACTTTTTTATAGACCCCATAGTTCCCTTGGAGCCTTGGCTGTTGACGTTTCATAAGAAGCAAGAGATAAAGTCAAACTGACTGTCCAAAAGCACAAACAGCGTGACGCTCAGATCAATATATGATTCATAAGCAGCCAGGGTTGTGCCTGAAGTCCGGAATGCGTCTCTATAGGAATCGGTTAATATTTGATGATGGTGTTAAATGCTCTGTTCAAATGGTGGCTGATAGTCAGCATCGTGGGCGACTGCTGATTTAAGCATTTTACAGTTTATTAGACAA